>NW_010392527.1:42433-81264 GCF_000710305.1 Buceros rhinoceros silvestris | reverse complement strand
ATTGTCTCTGGGATGGCTTCCTAAGCAAATACTGCTTCATTCTGCCCAAGAAAAACTTTTAACAAGTTCCCTTCCTCTGCTGCCCCTAATTTTCAGCATATAGTAGTCATTATGCTGTCATTACGTGTGTAAGTTCTATCAGCACTAGATTTCCATTGTAAGAACCATTTAAATGCTAAAGGATTTTCTTTTGATAAAGCAGAGAGTGTTAATAACCAACACATAATGTGCTGAAGAATCAACAGGACACACATCCCTGATACGACTAGGTTCCCACCAACTTGAGCAGTTTGTAAGGCAGGATTGAGAGCCTTCTGTGAACACCCAGGAAACCTGGCAGAGCGCGAACTTAACGGCTGTCTTCTGGCTGCAGAACATTCTTAAATTTCCAGTATCTGTGAGCAAGTGAAACACTGAAGCAAGACAAAATACTGCACACAAGAGGGGACAGAATGCTTAGTGTATATATATTTGATTTATATTGGACATATTTTCAAAAACACCATCTGCATCAACAGTCCCCTCATAAAATAAAGTTGGAGTGTGCTGATCTAGAAACTGCTCTGCTGCTTAAAAATTCTGTTTATGACTTTTTTTTCCAGATTTAAAAAACAGAGAAACTGTGGAACAGAGCAGCTGGTGGGTGGTGGACTTCCTAAGAGTATCATCATCTTGTAAAACTAGCACCTACATTCTTCTGAAGCCTGGTACTCATATCATTTCCAGTACTCTGCCCTGTTTGTCACTCACTTAAAGCACATTCCAAATTCTTCACAAGTGAGGCACTTATAAAAAAAACCCCAAACATTCACAATTTTGATAAAGGCTTCCGAAAGCCTGAGTGTGGTAACTCATCACATTTAGTGGTCTTTGCCAATCCCAGACAGGTGTCTCACTTTACAGATGTGGAGGTTAATGGCCAGTCACATGACCAGGGGACTCAGTGGGGACCAGTGGACTCAGTGGGAGCTGAAGTCAGCAACACACACTAAGCCCTTCACACTGCCCCTATATATCCTGATACAGGAGGACTTCTGTGATAAATAGAAGTGTCAATTTAAAAAGATGTGCTTTATGGATAAAAGAAGGTAGCTCTATGCACCATAAAGATACAGAATGACCAATTCAATGGCAAAAGCAAATAACTTCTTTAATTGTAAGGTATACTAAAATCAACATCTCTATCAAAACTGTGAACAGTTGAATCAAAAAATCTCAAGCAATATTTCCTTTCATTAACACAAACCAAGCACAGTCTGCAAGAATATTCATTTATTTCTTTCAAACACATCATTTTTAAGGCACCCTGAAGGTGTCCTTTCATGATTTTATAAAACCTAAAATTATTAAAACCTTTCAAAACACAGACTCACATTCGGGAAACTGCGTGATCTTCTCATAATTCCTGAAGTCACTTTACTGTAATAATAGCCTGTCATATGCAAAATGACAGCAATTTCATAAATGAAGAATGGGCTTGGAGATATACTCTGTTTATGAATTTACTTTGGTTGTCACTCAAATATTATTATTATAAGAAGTGAGAAAAACTGAAGCCAACCGATCCAAAAGAGACAAATTTCACAAAGAAAGTATTTGGAACAATATAGACACTAATAATTTCAGTGTCCAGTTATGTCCTGCACCTGTCTAACCTTCCAGTTACATGAAAAGCCTCTTAGTCACCAGTGAAACACATCCTGCATTTCTTACAGTGACTGACGACCGACATACTCCGGTAAGTAAAAGAAAAGGTAAACACGGCAAAAGGAAGTAGAGTAAGAACTTTTTTAAATGATTTTTTTTCCTGTAAGTAAGAAACTTTGAAAGTGTGCTTTGAGCAAAAAGATTACTAGTAGCAGTAAGATGCACAATTTTCCCATCTTACTGTATTATCATTTTGTTAGTACAATTAATAATTTTTTAAAATGTTGCTATTTCTATTGAATTATATCAGAGGTACAATGGTAAGAAGCAGGTGTTGCAAATATAAACTCCCCAATACTTCTGGAACCTAATTCTGCAAAGGTCTGTGAACATTCTCAATGCAAGAAACACAAGCAGTCACCACGCTGAAAGAAACCACAGGACTTGCTGTTAATATTTTTACAAACATACTTCCAAACTACTTTGTGTACCCTTTGTGGATACATGGAATTTTTATTTGTCCTTAGTAACGAAATTCAGCAAATTGGCAACAAAATCAAAGCCAGGATATTAGCTTGGAAGCAAACACTAATAGGTAGCAGTATTTTGGAGGGACAGTGGAAGTCATGGGAAAGATCTGACCAAAGAAAGGGACCTTGGTTACAGGTGTGGTGGATTCTGTGGAAGACACAGTAGGAGGCCATGCTCTGCTTCATTTCACCAAATTCTCAAATTTGAGTTCTATGATAAAATCTAGGTTTTCGGGTTTTTGGGTTGTGGTTCTTTTTTTTCCCCACAGACTTGGTCACTTGGGATGACCTTGAAGTGACTGTCATCATTTTGACTTTCAGTCAGTCCTTACTTTTACCAAGGCACGTATTTAAAACTGTATCAAGTACTGCAGTCAAATGCAGGCAGATCAGCAAACCAGCAATAATTACTGCAAGAGAATATCTTAAATTAAAAATGTCATAAACTGAATTTAATGCAGAATTTTATTTATCTGTCTGTTTAATACAGAGTTGGAAACCAACTACAGCAGCTTTTAGAGATGTTACTGCAGTAAAACCAACCAAAAAAACCCCCCAAACAAAACACAAAAACAAAACCCCAACATGAAACAAAACCAAACAAAATCTAACTGTCCTCTACTCTGCTAGAAAAGAGAAAAAGTTAGTTAAAAATTGTTGCAAGGCACACACAGTATTCTGCGAGACTGCTTATTTATCCTATTTGTTACAACAAAGGTGAGAACTTGCACTGGCTTCCGGTGTTACTATTTCATAGTTTTTCACTTCCAAGTTTCACTGAATCCTACAGCATTTTGAAAAGGTCACGGATTTGAAATGAAAAATGGCTTTACATAACCTGAACAATAGATCCTTAAAAATTGTTCAAGTCCAAAATTAACATTTGGAAGCTATCTGGACTCAGGAGTGACCCACAATAACTGGAAGGCTTAAGATTTTTCACAGTTCAAAGTAAAGGCTTTTAATAATTTTGAATTACTTCAGCCACTGAACAAGTCCAACACCATAATTTCATCCACACATCAATAAACTTTAAGTGTTTCATTAAATTTAAATTGCTTTGTCGTGTAAAGAAATTTTAAGCTAATGAAATGCTTTTTATTACAATGGATCTGCTGTACTGTTAGAAGTCTATCATATTTTCCCACTTAAAATGTAAGAGTTCAAGGGCTTGATAACTTGGCTACAGAAAGAATACGCTCCAGGCTGAATTTTGTATAGAAATTTTGCATAGAAAGCTAGGATTCCTTACACTACAGTTTTCAACCCAAAAACAAGCACACACCCCTGGACAGAAAGTGTTACTGAAGCACCGAGCAGACAGCTATTTTCTGACTGCTAGTTCAGCTGTCCAGTGGCAAGGTACATTTTGGAAATGGTATTTTCATCAGTGTTTTTAAACTACAGCATCCTACATGCACACATCAGGGATTAGAAAATAATTGTTTTTATCACTCCTCTTTCATCTTAAATTCAATATTGTTTTATGCTTGACCACAAACCCCTTATGCAACATTTCAAACTGTAACCAAGAATGTGAACTGACCACTGGGTTTACTAAGAGCATCAAGGCTTTTGGACCTCCCCTGCTGGGCTCTCTGGGGCCAGGTATTTTAAGATGATTCTCCGCATCTGCACAGGTGGTACAGGAGGTACTGTAACACTCTGTTGTATGGCCCTTGAAGCATCTCCACCACAAGCACTTTTATCAGGGGAGGACGCACGCTGTTATGGATTGTTTCTAACTAGTACCAACATGCTAAAGGTTAACAAAACAAATCAATTCTCTAAGCACAGCAGCATGAACTATAGGAACTACAGAGGCAGCTCCCCACATAGACAAGTTTGGTAATTTTGATACAGCTGAGTTCACTCAGACCAACAGGAAAGTTTTAACTTGGGAGTTCCCATTTAAGTATCACTCACAAAACTCTGTTCCTTTATAATTTGAGCTAGAAGACTATGACTTAGCTACAAACAGGAACAGACAAAACTCTACTGCAGATCAATCACTGGCCTTAAATGAGGCCCACAGTCACCTGCGAGTAGGTAACTACACCGCACTGAAGCTTCCCAAATATTAATCATGGATGCTTCCTGACCTCACAGTGCTCCCGTGCACACTCTGTCTTCTGAAACTGTGACTACAGCCTCAGTATGACCTAAAATAAATTCTTCCCCAGTTTAAAGTGCCACAGTTTCTTGAACCCAACTTTTAAAAAGGATACCTTGATTTCCATGGGATCCTGTCTGCAGCACCGACAACCTCAAAACAGGACATGTAATTGTATACCTTAGCCCATACCATATGAAAAATGCAACTGTTCCAAGACATCTTAAGGGTCTAAAAAAATATCTAGGTTTCCTTGTAACAAAAACCTGGAAAAGGCTGTTGACACTAACACATTTCCACCCAGAGCTGGACTGGGAACTAATACTTTCATGAACTAGAAAATGCTGAACTGATGACAAGTTTCTCAGGTAAAGATCAAACTGGCCTTCGAAACGCCAAACTGGAGACAAGTATGGTACAACTTCCTGCAACTGGCTAAGCAACAAAAGAGACTTCGGACTTGTCAGACATTCCTGGAGTTTAACAGTCTCTAGCACAGCATAGACAGAAATGCCATAAGGTACTGCAGGAAGGGGTTTGACAGGGAAAGCAAAAGAAAAGCAGAGGGAGATACGGATGACAATGAGGGAAACAACGACTGGTAAGCTTAATAGAGGCACGTGCTATAAAGTGGAACTGTGAATGAAGGCAGGCACGTGCAAAGCAAGGAGAAGCATAAGAAACAGAAGTTAAGTTGCAGATAAACTTTTACTGCATGTGAAGTCGAGAGTCTGCTGAGACCAGGCAACAAGAAACTCGATTCAAAATTAGCAGCAGAAAATCTTGCATGCCAGAAGAGTGAGGGAGCACAGGAAGATACCCAATGAAGTCTACATGCAAGTGCAACTCAGTATCTCGCAGGTAGAGACAGGAAAATGCAGTGTCTTTCCAGGACAGTACCTACTGGGATTTCTATAATAGACAGAAATTAAAGACAACCTGTCGGCAGAAACTACAGGAAGCTGGAGAAACAGTCCTTTCTCCTGTTCTCATCTTTTTCAACTGTTTCCAAGGACAGAGAAGGTACAATGTTCATTCCATTTCACCAGCTAGAACGATCCTTAATACTTGTAATTCATTACCAATGTAATGCGCGAAAGAAATCTCACTGTTGTCAAGAGAGAAATGTAATGAAACCTGAATGTCTGAAAGTGAAATTGAAGAAAAATCTGAGATTAAAATGAAGTTACACAAATGAAGGTATTTTGAAACATGTAGTGAAATTTGTGCTTATATTTCAAGCAACAAATTAATTTTTTACAAAATTGATTGAAAGGCTGCAACACAATCCCTGACTTTGAAATTTAGTATATGATTCTGTTCTGCAAGGAATTACGTGTAGTAAATCAAATGCAAGAACTGCAGTCATGCAACACTCAGATTGTTACACTAGTTGCTTGAAAGGTGATTTAAGGATGCTGAATACAACTCATCCTAACAAAAATTTGATTGTTGATAAAGAACAGAGTTAATATTTCCTTACTATAATGACAAAATATCAATTGACTAACATATATTTGCTGCAAATGCAGTTAGTTTGAATGAGAATTAACATAGCTGGAGTATTTAGAGAGTACTGAGTATAAGAATTCTCTGGTGTTTCAGAAAGTTTGTCCCCAAAGGCACAAACACACCAGCACAGATACACAGCTGTTTCTCTCTTTCTTCAGGTGCTGATTGGGCATCAGCCTGTACCCTCTCTTTGTACTCCAACAGCTAGACACAAATAACTATGAACAGTTAAACAACTGGCATTTTGTAACAAAATAAGCACAACTGGCAAGTCCTTTAGCAACTCTATTTATCAATGCAGAATGCCTTTTTTTTCTTTTCCTTACTATTATGGCATTTATTTGTTACATGCAATAGAACTGCAAATGCATTGTTTTCTTCCTCTTCACGTACAAAGACTAATTAGCACATTATATCCCTGCAACAAAATAGCAGAATTTGACCTTCCTAAAACATGAAGAAAGACAGACTATTCCTAAACACAGGCCATCAATATTTTGAGATCTGTTGGAGTTCAAAATCACATACATCTAGTCAGATAATTCTGAAGCCATCCACTTGGAGCATTAGAAGAAATCTAAAGGGTTACAGAGATTTCAAACCAAACCATTTTGCACATTTCAGTCAAGAAGAAATTGCCTATATTTTAAAAAAATCTGCTATATCCAAATGTTTTTAAGATGTAAATGCACTTGTCATCTTTCATATAAGCAGGGTGCTGGTGCCCCAAATTAAACAAAAGAAGAAAAGTTAGGGTTGACAAGTATGTCGCTGTGTAACTACAAATTAAATATGCCTTTTGATATTTCATTTTTTAACTGTTGAATACCTTTTCATCAAGCTATTGCCAATAAAAGTTTTTTTATTACATTTTAAAATCAGACAAATAACAGATAAGAGGTGTGACAAGTGTATGAAATCTGATTTAGCAGATCTGACGCGCTTAACCTTTTACTTTAAGAGTGGCATTTGATATATTTGAAATGTTTCAAATGATGCACTTTTAACATGCCAAATAAGAAGAAATTCCAATTTAACTCTACTACATTCAGTTTATGCCAAAACCAGAATGAATATCTAAACACAGAAACAATCAATTTTCAGTTGAAAATGTGAAATCACCTGAAACTTTCAATGCAATGTGAAATTTAAAATACTACCAAAAAAAAAAATCCCCCCCCAGTATCTGATAACATCAGTAACACACAGAAGATATGTATTTTAAGAGGACTGTCAGACTAGCCTCTGCAACTCTGCATCCTGTGAACTTTGACTGAATGTTGGCTAGACTGTACAGCAGCCAGCATTTCAAAAAATAATTTATGAAAAGCAATCAACATATCTGCACGCCTCAGAAAAATAAATGAACACCCACTTTGTGTGGTAAACAAACCCACACTTACTATTGTCTTGAATTTGTACAAATATAGTGTTGTATATGTAAAAAAATGAAATACAACAAAATGACATATTATTAAAAATAATTTGACATTTGCATGCAAAAATCCACATTAATAATCTAAAAGACTGAATGCCCACATACAACTGTTTTTCCTTGCACTGCGCAAACTTCAACACACAAATCTTTTCTATCCTAGTTCAGAGTAACACAACTGCCTCATTCACTCTCCAAATGACTACAGGCTTGGAATCCGGAAGAGAACACAGAGCCTAATTCTGTCAGGTGACTACGACAAAATACATGCATTTAAAATTGAATTTAAAAAACCCAACAAAACACAACTTACTACTGAGAGAGAGAAGAATGAACATAAATGAAAAAACCTCCTCTGCTGAACTAGCAGATTGACCAGTATACACACACACACACACACACACTCTCCACGACTGATTAACATTATGTTTCTCATTATTCCTTTCATCTCTTAATTCTGCTAATACCAGAGGTTAAATTAGAACAACGTTTCAAACAAGAAAAACAGAACCAAACTAGATTTCACTGTTGCTGCATGTTTAAAATCGAAGTCTTTGTTGTAAAGACTTAGAAGTCAAGATGGAAATTAAAATGAAAATTTAAAAGAAAGTTATTTATTAACAATAAATCTAATTCAGTTAATACTGCCTTCTAAAACCAGCAGTCACACCTTAGATCAAAATAAAGGGGCAAATGTACAATTATGCTGTGCACATATTTTTTCTGATTTCAGAACTTCCATATTGAAAAGAGCATATATATTGAAAAACTGAACAATAAAAGTTGTAGCACTTACGCTAAATTAAAATTTAACTCATGCAAAAAATTTGCCCTTCCTTATATTTAAAACTGTAACAAAACCCATATGTATTACAGGACAATTGCTTAAGTTAGCAAGGCTTTTTCCAAACTGATAGAAATATTACATATTTTTCACAGCTTGCTCAAAAGGCAGACTTCTTAATTTCATTCTAATTTCTTCTTCAGAACTGTTCATTGATTACAACTCTTCTATTTTCTCTTCTATTTCCCCATGAATTATATGATGCAGGAAGTATCGTCCCAGTACTTACAGACAGATGACTGCAAAGTTGCCAGTGACAAACAGATTGTCAAGGTTTTTGAGGATTAGATTTTTCTGGATATTCAGTACATTGCAAGACTTTACACAGTCAAATTAAACATGAGTGTTCAAACAGACAGGAGTCAAAGAACGCTTTTTAAAGATAAAGATGATAATGCTTAAGTGACTTATTAACACAACACAGAAAACCCTCCAGAGGCAGGGACAGAATCCTGCCCCTCCACTTTCTGGCCGTACCCCAGATGATGCTTCACTCACTTTTCAAAATCTGTAACAGCTGAGGATAGATTTTTGCCTGTAACAGCTTCACTTAATACAAAGCCCAGTTTTATCTCCAAAACAGTCTCTATTTCATGAAGCAAGTCAAGTGTATCCACGTGGGAAAAAACGTTATTATATAAGCTCGGATTATACTTGCTTGATATTGTGGAGTTTTTTATCTTGTACATAATTTTTACCCACACTAACAAGAAATCAAACAAACAAACAAAAGGAAGGGAAACTGGGAAGTTCTCCTGCTGCGTTGGTCTATATGGCAGAATTGGCAATACATACGTGTAACTTCTGCACAGCAGATTTATATACATTTGACTCATTTGGCTGATGTTGCAGATCTTGACTTTTGCAGCTTTGATTCTAAAAAAAGATGGCATTGGCAAAGCAAAACATTTAGGCCGTTGTTACGTTTCTCAGTGGTACTGCCTATATATAGCATGTAGCCCTGCCTGTAGTGTTACTGTAAGCATATGGTAAATATATAAATAGCTTCAGTCAGCTGCGCAAAGAAAGGGAGCAGTAATGTTAATGGCTGTCATCCCTCGAGGACCACAGTGCAAAATGGAGGAAATTTCTTCGGTTACACTGCAGCTTCTGGTAAGCTCACTGGTCTCGTGAGTATCAGACCTCTCGGCCCTTTTATTTGCACTTCAAGTCTGCCTCATTTGTATAACCCCTTTCGATCCATCTCTGTGTTAATTCTATTTCTAAATCCGACCCTATTTTACATTTCTACCTTGCTAATCCAATCCTTGTTTCCCCCTTTGTTCCTTGCTTGATACCAGTCTTTATCACAAGCTTGTAGTTCCAGGCTGCTCCCTCCCTTGCAGCTATCTTACGTTCTACCACTACTGGTATCCTCCCCATGAATGATTCCATCTACCCAAAAGCATGATCTGCCCAATACTCCAGATCAGGTGTTCTCTGCATTTAATTCACACTTCCAGATTCTTAGTTTTGCTTGGTGACAGCAGGGGGAGCATCATGGAAGGAATACTCGCAAGTGCTCAACCAGTACAATGTCCAAAACCAGCTGCAGTCTTGAAGCTATGGGCTGGACTAGCAACAACTCATCATTAGAAAATTCTCAATGTTATTACTAACCAATTGCCAAGTATTTTCATATTCACTTTTCTCTAAAATGTCCTTTGCAAAAGACACATCTGTGACATCAGCATGTCCCCACTCCGGTCACATTTTCACTTGCCAGATGGGATGCTTCAAACTTTCAGACTGCATCACCCACCTTTTACCTTATCTTTTAAATAAGAGCAAATCGATGTCTTTGCTCTCTTTTTTCCTTGCAAACAAAGAACAGTTCTTGTCAGAATTTGCCTTTTACTGTCACTAGTACTATTTGAAAGCTAATGCAGAAACACCGTCTTAAAAAAACTTCAGGCCAAACTATTACATCTTGTCGATCAGGCGTAGCTGTATCCACTAAGGAACGTTGAGTAACTTTAATTATGCAACACTACACATCACTGATAGTAGCTCTCAGAAACACAACTGAAGCCTAATTGTTTTGCCTTGACAACGACATCAATTTTTTCTCTTTTAAAATTGAGGCTACAAAAGTCAAGATTTAAACCAGCCAAATGACTCAAATAAAACTTTAAATTTTGCAGTCATAAAGTTTACTGAAGAACAGACAGTAATTTCTACTATACAAATAACATTTTTTCCTCAACAAATCAATGTGTCTATCTTCAATAAATCCTTTAGTGAAGTGTATGTTTGACCCACTCAGTCATCCGTATGCTATTTTAGTTTTATAAAGTAGATACTTTTCATGCGGTACTTGGGAGACAAACTGTAAAGTAGAGATTTCTCTGTTTTGGTTTCTTCCTAAGAGAGAAGTGAAAAGATAGTATATCTACTGCAGTACTAGATTTTTAGATTACATAAGGGTATATTTTCTCCACTAGAGTCTCATTGCACAATTTAATGTTGCTTGTCAATACTAGTTGATTGGAAAAAAATCAATTATATGCCTGCTGGGTGATTTTTTTTTTTTAATTAAATATTGGAAAAAGTCAGATTCCCATATGCCCCATGAAGAGGTGGTTTGTTTTGTTTTGTTTTTTTCCCAGTCCTTTACAAAAATGAAGTTCATCTACTTCCTCTAAAAGGGATGCTCTCCCTTTCACTTACTAATGTTTATCTTCAGAGCACCATATACTTTCAGGGTCAACTAACTGTTGCTAGAAGCAGACAAACTGAAGGTACTCAAAGATATACTTCGTCCTTGTTTTGGCTGGGATAGAGTTAATGATGAGGAGTCTTTTTAGCAAGTCCTGTTGTGACAGGACAAGGGGTGATGGTTTTCAACTAAAAGAGGGGAGATTTAGACTAGATATAAGGAAGGAATTTTTTCCAATGAGGGTGGTGAAACACTGGAACAGGTTTTCCAGAGAGGTGGTAGATGCCCCATCCCTGGAAACATACATTCAAGGTCAGGTTGGACAAGGTTCTGAGCAACCTGATCATCAGTGGAAGATGTCCTTGCTTACCAAGATGTCCCTAGTTCATCAAGGCGGAGAAGCACGGATGAAGTGACGCTATGTTTGTGCTGGTTTTGGCTGGGATAATTAACTAATTGAGGTAATTTTCTTGATAGCAGCTGCTATGGGGCTGTGTTTTGGATTTGTGCTGAAAAGAGTGTTGATAATTCAGAGATGTTCTTGTTATCACTGAGTGGTGCTCACACAGAGTCAAGACCTTTTCTGCCTCCCACACCACCACATCAGCGAGTAAGCTGGGGGGCACAGGAAGTTGGGAGGGGACAGCCAGGACAGCTGACCTCAAACGACCAGAGGCATACTCCACACTATATGATGTCATGCCCAGGCCATTAAAAAAAAAAAAAGCTGAGTGAAGAAGGAAGGGGGTGGGGGGGGATATTCAGAGTTAAGGCAATTTGTCTTCCCAAGGAACCGTTACGTGTGATGGAGCCCCGCCTTCCTGGAGCACCTGCCTGCCAATGGGAAGTAATAAATGAATCCCTTGTTTTGCCTTGCTTGCACATGTGGCTTTTGCTTTACCTAGTAAACTGTCTTTATCTCAATCCATGTGTTTTCTCACTCTTAACGTTCTGATTCTCTCCCCCATCCCACCAGGGAAGACTGAGTGAACAGCTGTGTGGTGCTTAGTTGACGGCTGGCGTTAAACCATCACAGACCCTTTTAGGCCTCTCAGCCAAAACCAGCGCAATCTTCCTTCTTAACACATTTAACTCGGGAATTAAAAGAAACCAAACCACCACCACCAACAACAACTTTTTTACTACGTCAGATTGGCACCTCTTGGCCAACACTATGATATGTAATCCTGAGGAGGAATCTCTTATATTTACCATCTTTACTTCGATTTTTGCCTTAAAGTTGCAGAGAAAGTATGTAAAACCAACAATAAATCAGACAAGTAGACTATAGCACACCTCTAACAGAAATTCCATATTCCCTCTAAATGAAAAAAAAAAACACTACAGAATAATCTTAAAGGCAACATGAGTCTAGTAAGTTGATCACAATGCACTAGGATCAAGAAAGGATAAAAAGTTGACACAACAATTTCTTTCTCTTAGCTGGTGGGAACGCAAACATGCCAAGTTTCATGCCACACCTCAAACACGATGAGAAGTTACGTATTATTCAGACAGAAATCTGAATGTGCAAGATTAAAATCTAAGTTATTTCTGCAATAAACTGTATTAGAGCATATGTTCTGAGCACAGAAGTCGTAACAAAAGATAGTAGAAACACTTTTCTCTGAAGCAATAAACCACAAGAACTTTGTGTTTTAAGGCCCAGTGAGCAAGCACCGCAGCTCCAGATTCACGGATTACAAGTCTGCTTCTTGTTACTACCTCCCTACCAAATTCAAAAACACCACAACTTTTCTACTAAGCTTGCCATATACAAATCTCTGAAACAATCAGATCAGAAAGTACAAATTGCCACCGATTTACCAAAAATTAATACAAAATCACCTTTCAAATGCCAAGTACTATGTTATTGCAACTAATTTCTACTTGGTATTAACTGTGCATTCATGTGATAAGCTGCTTAGATGTGTTTGGTTTAGATACGACAACCTAGATATTCAAAGGTCCTAAACAGTAGCATGTGCACAGCATTCACTACTTAAAAAAATAGACTCATTTATATTACACTTCCTTAAAACAGAGGCTCTTAAAGCACCTAAATAATGACAAACTCAGTCATTCTAAATATCTTATACCTGCCCTTCTTCGATGGTTTAACATTCTTTGCTGAACTACTATTACAGCATGAATTTTCTCCTAATTTTACCATTTCAGAACTGTAATTACATCTATTACAAAAGTAGCCAGATTCTGTGGAAAAAATCCCAAACAATCTCACTGAATGTCATAAGAAAATAGCAAAGACATCTTTTGTAATACTTTCTATTATATATAAGCAATGAAGCAAAATAATCACAAAAAACAAGTATTAAAGAGATTATCAATGATAAAAGCTGCTTTAATCATTTGGGGGGATTTGAAAAATTATTTAGGAATTAAGCAAAGCCTGTGAAAAAGAACTTATAATAAGAACTTGTCAAAAGTTAAAAACACAGACTAGAAAAAAGTTTTAAATTGCACACTATATTTTAGCTCCTATCAATCACTGTTAAAATAATTTCAGAGTTTAATAAGCAGAAATTTACCTGCTGGAACCAGACAATCTTTCCAATCAAAATATCCTGCGTAAATGCCAGGTTCTAACGACCCAACTATTGGATCCGCCTTGAATTCAATGTACATTTCAAACAGTCTTTGATCCAGCTCTTTCAAGGATTCCATACTAACCTAAAAAAAAAAAACAAACCCCAAAAAACCCCCCAAAACACAAAATAAAAAAAAAAAGAAAAAAGAGAAAAAGAACATAATAAACAGTTATTAACTACAAGAATTAAATCACATACTCCAAAAATTCACCTCACGTCTTTCTAATCTTTGGTAAAGAGTAGCAATTACTTACACATTTCAGCTCATAATTAAATATATAAAAACCTAGGAACCTCGATATTATCTATTCATCCTACCCAGTATGATTTTTTTTTTCTGATTGTGCTCAGCAACAGATACTTTTGGGAAAAGTCCAAGGAATGCAAAAGCAGGTAAATTATTCTGTAACTGTCCAATAGTACGATTTTTTTTCCCCCTGCATATCAGGAAGTCTTGATCTTGCACGAATTAAATAAATTCATTTTGTCAATGCTTGAAAATATGCCCTTAATTTTAATGCTGAAATATGAAGATTTTCATATAATGCTTAAGAGCTACCAATTGTAATATTACAATTTTTCATTATATGCTCTATTTTTGAAAAATACTTAGATTTAAGAGTCTCTGCCTTATGAAACTGTACATGTGAACAGTGCTCTACCTTCAAGCTATCTCCGTAAAACAGATGCATAAGCTGCAGCTCACGAACACCTCTGGAATTTTTCTCTCTAACAGTTGTCTATGCAATTTTTAGTAATTCACACAACTCAGCTACACTGAAAGCTACACGGATATGCAGAGTTTGTTCACCGTACCTGAAAAACTTTAAATTTTATACAAGACTTTTTACTAAACATAGATACCCCCTGAAAATATAGCTTCTAAATCAGTTCTGGAACACAATGCATGTCACAAAATGTTAAAGATGAAAATCAGTATCTTAGGATGGTAATGGATGCTAAATGCAAAGTAAAATATGCCAAAAATATCATGTGACTTAAATGTATTTGTAAGTCCTTAAGCGATAGCAAAGTAAAGCTTTAAAACTACTACTAACTTTCCTCAACCGTTAGGGGAAAAAACACATACACACACACACGTGTATATATGCACACATATATATGCATATGTATATATATACACATACACGTAGTAATTTCCATAAGCAAATGGTTTTAAAAGTGCGGATGAAGTCAGGTGTCTAGATCAAACCAGGAATTCAGAAGAAAAAAGAAGGAAAAGAAGAATACCAATTCCTTATCATATCATATTCTCAAGGTTTCTGAAGATTTAATGCTGCAAGCTCCAGAATAAGGGATGAAGCTTAATCACTGCAGGGATATCTCTAAACTGTGTTCTCCTCTGGCATATCTATAGTGTTAAGTGAAGAAAAAAGGAAACTGTAATATTTGAGTCAGGAACAGACAGACAGATAAGCCTCCAGGAATGAGATCATGAGTGCAAGGAAAGACACAGGTATTGCTAAGGTCAAAGCTGCTGCCAGATTCAAGAAAGTTGGGATGGTGAAGGTGGTGCCCAGAAACAAGAGGCACTGCTACTTTCCTTCCTCCTTTTAAACATGATAAGCTTTCTTTGTCACTAGAGGATCGATATCCCAAAGACAGGATTTTCATGAGGCACTGAGAATTTGGTCCCAGGAAGATATCAAGGCTATTTTCTTCTTTCCCTTCTACCTGACAGCCTGTTGATGTTCAGGACATGAAAAAGAAGAACACACTCAAAAACGTACAGAAATCTTGCTCTTTTGCTGCTTACACAAGATCATAGAAATGTAAACCCAGCATGGGTTTCAAGACATTTTTCACTTCGGCTTCTTATAATTAGGGAGAATAACTCTCCTTAGACCATTCCTATTTAGGTTAGAGGTAAGTGGGGAAAATAAAGTACAAGCTCCAGTGGGAAGTCCCTGCAAACATACACCCATTCAAAGAATCTGTGAAACGACTGCTGGTCTTTACAACCGGTCCTTAACACAGTGGTTTAGAACCAAGGAATACCACCTTCCACTTCTGCAGCCATTCAATACAAAGATCATCTACATATTCACTACCCACTTTTTGTTTCATGCTAGACCCCTTCAACCTGTTTTAAGTTCAATGCACAATTAAGCTAGTTGTGGGTAACCTTGTTTTCCAATTAATCTAAATGTTATTTTGAGCCCAGGATGGAGGAGTGAAGCACAGCAGAAGTCTTCAACAACTTCCATTGTATATACCCATTTTCTTGACTCTCAAGAGTGATAAATCCTTATACAAATACAGAATTCTCTTATTGTTATCTTTCTGCAGTGAACTTCCTTGTAACTAGTTTTCAATTTTTGTATTAAAGCCATTTTGAGCCTCTATCTTAGTAGCCCTCTGCCTTATGTAGGTATCAGCACTGTAGAAACCATTTTATTCTGAAGCTAGGATGACTATTATCAAACAATTTTTTTCTCCACTTATCAACTGATTAAACTGATGATAAGAAGTTGAATTTAAGAATCTCCACAGAAATTAAAATTACTGGTGAGTATCGTAAGTATGTGCTAAGATGACGTGTGTTAAAGCAGAGTGTAAAGTTTGGCCATTTTATGTAACTTTGTATTTGGTGCATACACACACACAAAATGGACATAACAACCATGCAGAATGTAAAGAAATGTTCTTTGTTACCATTTTATGATTTCTGTATTTTCAGAATATTAGATAATAAAGACGTCTCTTCTAACAAAGGCAACTTTAAAAAAACCCCAAACACCACAAACCAATACACTACAAAAGTAACTTCAAAATTAAATTTATAAAACTAACAATTTCAAAGTATAGTTTTGTTTCAGTCTTCTCAGATTAAAACCAAATTGTATTAAAAATTTTGTCAATTCTTTATTGAAAATTTTTGATCTAATAATTAAAGAGACTTACAGTAGTTTAGGTGACAGAACAAAAACTTGAAACAGTCAACCAATCCCTCTAAACCTCTATGAGCTTCTAGCCTCTCTTAAAATTAATGAAGTGTTAAAAAACTGCCCTCTTAAGAGGATGATCTAACGATCCAAATCCCCCCAGCTAGTGGTACTCATTGATGTGCCCATATACACAGTACTGCGCCAGTCAGAGCTTTCAAAGGGTTAATACAGATCTGAACTTAATCTGAGACATTAACATTTGAACTTTGTCATTTATAAACCTACCAGACTTTTGATGGCAATACTTTGATGTGGCTGTACAAGACAGTGTTGAATACATGCATAACTGATGTCTTACTTGCTTTTACAGACACACTGACAGTTCCTAGCTCTACTCTCAGCTGTCTCAGTAGCCACGAACGACAATATCCAGAGTAATTTTGTACGCTGTACTAAACATACCAATCATATTGGCCCCATTTAAACGCTATTCAAAACTACTTCAGCCACAGAAGTTCAAAGAACATTCAGGCAGAATGGCACCAAGGATGTAGTACATAGCACAAACGCCAGTTTGAAGAAAATACTGCACTCTGTACAGGAAAAGATAACATTTTACTTCCAACCAACAAACATTTCTGGAAATAAACTAGCTTTATGGTCCTAAGGATTATGTCACAACATTTCTCATAAAAAAATGATTAATCTTTACGAAAAGGCAGGAAAATGAGACAGCTACTGCCACCCACTTTGACATTTTCGTTCTTTGAAAAAAAAAAACCAAAAAAACAAAAAACCCAACCCAAACCAAAACACAACAAAAAACCCTGAACTGGCTCATGAACAACTATCAGTAATGCAGATTGCCACATGAAATTATTTATCAAGTATATTTCTCAGATAATGATCTGTTATTCTCTGCATTAGGAAGACACAGAGACAGTAAATAGTTTTACTAAGAAATCTGATAAGCTTTGCCATTGAACATGCAAGTCCTGAATAGGAGGTCACATTTTCTATACCAGCTAATTAAACCTTATAGTTACACATACAGCCACATCACTGTTGTTGTTGTGTCCCACCGATGCCTGGAGACCCACTCATTTGATAAGGCTCACCCAAGAGTCCTTTTGGCCATATGAACACTTGCACTTAATTCCCACAGGAAATAAAACAAATAAAAACTGTTCCTTTCAAGCAATGATACTTCATTCCAGTGCTCTCACTTACTTGAGTTATTTTTTCAACACCTTGAAAGCCATGTTTCTCAAAATGTTCAGCTATATTTAGGAATGTATGACGTTCCAGATAACGGCAGTTACTGAGTGCAATTAAAAGCCTCTGTTCCTAAAAATTCATTTTAAGAGAAGAAAGAATATAATAGTTAGAAAGAAGAAGTATCGGCATGACCAATACTGTAAGTGCATGGTATTTTATTAACTCTGTGTGTGAGAAACACACTGATAAATAAAGCGGACTTTACAAATGTTTTTGTCAATAAACCACCAAGAACTGAATGAATATTAGGTATGATGACTGAACACGTATGCTTTCTCTTACAGGATCTGGAGCATTCACTGGAATAGCTGTGACTAATACAGAACCATGGTTAAGACTTCCTTGCAAACCTTGGGTTTGAACAGCCTTCCAGGAAGCTGTTTCTGGCTTTTACTTGGTTTCAAGAAATTCACTGAGAATTATGACCATCATAAAATCAACCAAAGATCATCTTCACTTTCACATGAAGCTGTCTAAAACAAGGGAAGCAAAAGAGGTACTGACCAAATGCACTCATCTGTTTTAAAGGACTAGAATGTTAGGAAGCACATACTATAATTTCAGCAGTTAGTTTGAAAAAAATTCTAGGTGGTTATAGCTTATTTCTGTTCTTTGATGATTTTTTTTTTTTTTTATTACAAGAAGGTCAAATATATTCTGGACTTGAGATACCAGAACTGACTTTCCCTGACCTTGGTGCAACAAGGTGTAGTTTCCAAAGAGACCACAGCACAGAACTGCTATTTAAAGAGATTTGGTCTTTCCTCTTTCCCCTCTCCTTCTCCCAATGGGAAAACATTTTCCTACCTCAGATGGAAGTTCAAAATCAGTTCCAGCAAGTATTTTGAAAACAAAGCTATTTGGTATTGAATTTATCATAATAGTGCAAATCTGATTAAAAATAGTGCTGGTTTTTAGAACTCCTGACAGTTTGTATTCCAGCAATATCATTACTGGTTCTGAGATGTGCAATTGCCTACTACTATAAATTACAATCAGTTGGTATATAGACTATTCAAAAATTAGAATTTTAAAAATACAGTGACAAATCTTACTGTTCTCATTACTCAATCAGGAAAGAGAAGTGTTCTGTGATTTACTGAAAATAATATGATACCATGGAAACCAAACATTGTCTAAAATTGTTGATTTCTTTTTTATTTAAGCATTCATAGCTATGACATATGGGAGGAAGTCACAGCCACAAAAAGTTACTTTTTCAACGATTATCAAAACCTATGCATTGCCAGAAAAATGATATAAAGACTAATTATTATAGTCTGCAATTCAGAAACTTGGCCTGATCAGGCAATCTGTGAATGTTTATTGTAGGAGGAATGTTTATTGCTCTTGTAAATAAGGCTAAGCTGGGCATTCTGACAATATTTAAAACCTGTACTAAAGAATATTAACTTCACAAGAGGATCTCACTACGTTTTTTTTGCAGGGAAGAAACCCACTTTTTCCCCCAGCCACAGGACTAGAAGAAAGTACATTAACCAAAGTCAAGGTGTCAAGAACATTAAAAACCATTTTTTCCATTTCCTATAAACCAAAACCAAATCCAAACAAGTCAAACAAATAATCAATACTTATTTTCAGTAATGCCCTTTTTTTTTTAAAAATCCTACACTACTGAATGCCTGCATCTTCATGGGTTTAAAAAAGTATTTAATAATCAGACCAGTTCTTGAATTTTAAAACAAGGTGATAAATCAAATCCTCAGCTGTCTTAACACCAGTGCTACTTTCACTGATTTCAATGATGCCATCTCAGTTTCCGAGGAGGACCTGGTTTCAAAAAATATCTTCATTTGTTACCTTAAGATGGTATACTAAGATATCATAAACAAACAGTGCTTTTAAACAGAGCCTTATATTCAAGCCTTATATCCTTGTATTTTCTTATACACATTTGTATCTGGAAATGCCACAAGAATACAAAATTGCTATCTCAGAAAGGAAAACAAGTAGTAGAAGTACTTAATAAAAAAAGGACCACATTCCTGTTACTTTGAGAAATACTAAGTTTCACATAAGCTTTTAGAAACAGAAGCCAAACTTACCGAAGAAAGACTAGAGTCTTCATGAATGCTTCCAAACAAATCTGGAGATGAAACATCAACTGAAAGACTAAGAATAGTGTTTAAAAAAGTGAGTAGTGTAGTGCTTTTGATTATCTGGTACATGGTGGATTCAAATGAGCAGTCAGAACAGAAGACTGGAATCTTGTTTCAAGCCCCCTTACAACAAATAATAAAGCAGCCCGCTATGCTCAGTTTTTCCAAAATGTCCACAAAGCCCAGGGGAGCTTTGTGGACAGACAGTACTATTTATTCTAGCTACAGATCTTTCCTTCTTAAAGCATTTTAGTTTTCTATAATTTGTCTGGTTTGCCACAGATTCTGTTTTGTTTTCATGTCTATCAGAGTCACCCAAAGAGCAAAAAGAAGTAGCATTAGGAACATAATTAATCTGCCTTTTTCTAATGCATATTGCAGGTACCATTGCCAAGTCCATGGCATTTCATAATGAAACAATCGGAACTCTTGGAAACTCCGGCTACTCTGACATGATTTAGTCTCTAAAATAAAAATCTCATGAGCAATTATCAAACAAACTCTCCACAATTTAGCAGAAATACCAACAGAACTATTCAAAATAGAATGGAAGAAAAGCAAAGCAGAGGCTGTTTATCCATGACCAGACATTACTCTGTGACAAGGACAACTCATGCTCTGTAAGGTCATGGCAAAACCAACACACTTGCTTTTACAGTGCACAACTCCTGTCACTGAATAAAATGGTGTATTACCATCTTCACGCACAATCTCATACAATATTTATTACATGATGTCACTCAATTGTTTGACATAGAAAGTATCTGCTCTTATTTCAAAGTATCACTAACCAGAAGCAAAAGCGTTCACAAGAAATGTGAAATACCACAGAGGATAAAACACCACCACCACTGAAATTTGAGACTTGCACCCACCGTTTCTGAATACTACATGTAGGTCTTATTTTACTTACTGTGCTGTATCAATGTCACCATCAGGTTTGGTGCTCAGTTGTTCCAAACAGTCTATAAAGACCTAGGAAACAAAAACACAAGATCTACATATTCTGCTAGACTATGAAAGAATTCTTAAATTCACTTTTACTACTAGTCAACAGAAGCAGAACAATCATCATCATCATCTTTCCTTGTCTTAAACCCTACATAAATACAGCAACATTAGTTACACCTTTTGAATATATTTTTTCAAGTTTATGCGCATCACAGTATTGTAGCAAAACAAACAGGAGTTCTTAGTCCTGCTAAGTGATTCTCATGATGCACATCTAAAATTATGCAGTGATAATATAATGGTTTGCAACGAAGTCATTGTTTAATAGTTTTCAAGTGTTCAATCTGAACAGCTGATCCCAAGTTACCACCACAGAAGCATCACTAAAATCCATTCTACGCTTTCGCACATGATTTCTTGTCTGAGAAGACTACAGAAATGCTTCAAAGGCCTAAAGCATGCTATTATCTAATTTCAAATATATTTTTAAAAGTATCGAATTTTGTTATAAAAATTACTGGTTTCTGACATGAAAATTAAAAGATAGATCTTCAGCTGATGAAAATCAGCATTGTTCCTTTTACTGTAAGGTATTGATTTTAGTTGACATCAGCCCATCAAGTATCTCTCAATCAGTAAAATCTCCAACAGTCACAATCAGTGACTGTTGTCAGAAGTACTTGAATATGTCATCTACCCATCCTCCGAGGATTTGATATCATCAGATTCAGCTAGAAAGCCCTACACACTTTTAAATCAAACATTTCTCAGTATCTCAGAGTGTATCAGAGGAATAACAGTTATCAGCTGAAGCTACCTTTTGGGAGATGGGCAGGGTACAAAGAACACATTTTTGTTGATCGCTTGTGTTCACAATTTCATACTTAAAAGTGCTTGAGTTACCTGCATGATCCCAATGCTTAGCTGGCACACATCCTCCTGTGTTTTCTGCTGCTGGAAAACCTGAAGATGCAAGCATATTATTTCAGCAGAACAGCTTCACGTGGCCTTATTCTCAAGGAAGGCCTGAGTAACTTATCCCTAAAGAGATGACACAATTATAGGAACGGCTGGGACACAGCGTCTTCTCATGGATCAACTTCAAATTTTCCCCACTCTAAAAACAGGAAGCGAGAATACAAATCCCAAGTAACAGTTTGACAAGCATGACGAGACAACACACTAAAAGGAAAGAAGTCCTACTACCTAGTACACATGATCTGTATCAGCTGGTTAATGTAACTGCAGCAAAAGCTCCCAGAATGTTCCACGATCTTTGCATCCTAACAAGAAGAATTCACCATGCACTGCAGATTCTTTTGAAGCTAGCCCTAAAAATTAAAATAAGCTTGAAGAGAGAAACAATACCCATCTAGAGGGGCCCACAGGACTTGAGAGAAGTGTTAAAACTTCCTTAGATCACCAAAACATGAAAGAAAACATCAGTATCACAATCAGGGCCTCAAGGTAGATGGGGACAATCAGGACTCTCAATTTAGAATAAAGCTTATGGAAGTAAAAAGCTGAATTTAAGTTCTGCAAGCAGTTTGGATGCAACACTGAATGAAGAGTAACTCCTAGGAATGTTGTCCCACTCGCTTTTTCTTTTATCCACATATGAAGTCACATCTACTGCTATCTGAAGATTACATTAGTAGCATTTTTTGAGAAGAACAGCTGTAAAGATTTAACTATAGGTCCAATCGGCTCAGCAGACACACAATTACCCCTAACAAAGGGAACAAACAGAACTCTAAAAGCTGGCAGCAGTGAAAAGGATGTACATGGAATAAATAAAGAGGAAAGTTATACCCCTGTGTCATTCTCTAAAATCTTTTGTTCTGAAACCAAATAGTAACTTATATAAAAAGAATGAAATAAAAGCAAAAATCAAAACTTACACTGGCCTCTCCAGGTTTGCAGTCCAGCACAGTTTTAAGAGATTGCAAGGAATGGATAATGCACTGTTCAAACTGGGATGGCTGAAAGGCAAATGACTTGTTAGCTTTAGATAAGCATGCCAGATGTATACTACAGAAATATATAAATATACCATACCATGAGATAAGCTCTTTATTTCCGAAGTATCCCAATTAAGTAAAAAAAAATGACTTTCATATTTCCAGAGGGCTCTTTTGTAGTGATGTACTTCTGTACTTATCTACAGAATTATTACCACAGATCAATGTGCATTTTTTTATCTGAATGAGAGACTTTTACATCAAACACCGCCCTCTAAAAGAGTTGTGAAAGATATTTATAGCTTGTTTAACGTAGCACATATCGACAATTACATTACAGATGCCTCTGACACCCTCCCTCCTGCCCTGTCTCGATCTATGTTGGGATAGAATTTCACTTGGGATATCTGATATTGGTGCATTTTATTTCAGCAAAAGGTTTCTAAGAAAAAACGGATTTACATGGAAGCAAAAAACCCACTGATTTAGGGGGCTGTTTTTTTACCTTCAGGTTTCCAAACCTGAAGTACGAATGTCTTGAAGCATGTATCAACTTCACTTTGAAAGTGCAAATGAGTTCACAGCACTAGAGTCATTAGTCAGTTTTTCCTTCTTTCTCTCTTCCCTGTTAAGTCACACCTTTTTCTTTTTTTTTTTTTTTAAAAAAAAACAAAACAAACGAGGCTGCCTGTTGGTATCAGGCAGGAAGCTGTTGTACTGGGGCAACATGAAGCAGAGAGGAGTCATTGCTCTAGAAAAGAGGAACATCATCCCATTGATTTTGGGTCAAAGAGTTGGACAAAAAAAGCTTTTAAGTCATGTAAACCTGCTTTTCACCCAGTAGATAGTTTATGGCATGTCACCAACTTTAGGCTTAAGAGTAACTTTTATTTCTGTAAATGCAGGGGTGAAGGTGGATCATGAAAGTGATGCCTGCACGGCAAGCTGAAAAATCATGGAAAAAGCCAAGAGACAATCTGTGTTTATTATTTTTTGACCTGCTTAAAAGAAAAAGAACAACAGTAAAGTGATGCTCTTTGCTTGTTTCCACATACTAAAATATCACACCTCAAGAGGAGAAAGCTGTTCAGGTTATGTTATTCTTTGGATATTATGAAACTGAGGAAAACTGGTTCTGTCTTACTGTATCCTTTACCTGGACCATATTAACTCTAAAGGGGTTATCAAACAGTATTTCCTAGAAACTTAAAATACAGTTTCTGTCTTAAGCCTAAAATGTCCCCAAAGAGACTGCCTGGCCCTTGTTTACACTGGTTAATTTTTGCTACATATTTTGCTATAATATTACCCCAATGAACTCAACTCTAGTAAATCTACTAGGTATCTAGTAGATAATTAACCCCGCCATGACAAAACAGAGTCAACTTTGGCATGTCTCAAAAGGCATCTGGGGAAGTGCTGTATACGAGGAATTCTTAGGTGATTTCTAAATGCAAAAAAGACTTAAGTTTTTAAACAAAGATGGGTTAGGATACAGCAAAAGATAAAGAAACAAAGCCTTTGTGAAAGATCCTTCCTCCAGTTACAAATGAAGAGAGTGAAAACCAGAAAAGTTAAGGGACTTGACCAAACCATCAGCAACTGAAACCAAGAGCAGAGGCTGTACATCTGGTTATACTACTACACATGCCCAACAACACTCCTTCCTACAACGTGTATGTTGTGATTGCTTAATGTCCTCCTACTCAACTTCAAACATGTATTTATAGAAGCAAATAAGAAAATCTAACAAAGTCTGTGGAGCATTCTCTTAGATAACATAGACAAAACACGTCTCCCTCCCACAGGCCCGTTCTGCTTTCGCAGACTGTTTTTAAGTCACACCTACAACATGCTTGCTGTGTTTTAGGCATTACTCATTACCGTTTATTTCCAGAAAGCATCTCACTAATTTATCTGAATTTGGTTTCTATTCATTTGTTGTGTGTAGGCAATCTCCTAAATTAGTTGTTCTTCAGTTCAGTTTCTCATTATAACATGTAAGTGACCTATTTATTTAGCTACAGACCAGTTCCATGGTAGTGTGCCTACTAAATTATGAAGCATTTTGATGTGAACTGAACTTTTTGCGACCTCAAAAATATTAATACAGTAAACCATCACTAAAACAAGATGCTTAACAATGAAGTTCATATTATCCCAGCAAAATCAAGCTAGAGGTCATCAGTAATTATACCGATACATTTAAAAAACACTACATAAGGCAGAAAGTCATGCTACATATTTTGATGGCCAATTCTTATTTATTTCTGTCTCTCGATACATGGCACAAATCCACAAAGCTTTTATTTATGCTTTTTTTTCCTGTTTTGCACCTTCAAAAATATCGTTGTCTAATAGTACCATTATCATTTAAAGTTACTTCAGACATAATAGTTTAAGTAGTACAAATTAAAATATTGGAAAAGGAAGGAAAAAACCCTTTCTGTTTGGCAATGGAATCTGTTAAAGAGTGTTATAAATAAGTAACCATCCAAATAAAAAATATTGTACTTTTAATACTCCTGCATTTTCATATTTTAATAAAACCACAGACACCGGTAGGCACACATATAGTCAAAGTCAAAAATAATCCAATTTTTGGAGAATAGAGAAACCAGTTTAATTACATTTGCAGGGAAAAAAAAAAAAATCCAGCAGAGAAAGTGCCTACAGGACACAGAAGTATACCCACCAATGATGTCAAACCTTCATTGTCAACAACCCAGTCCTCCTTTTCAGCTAACCTCTTTATATCTATAAGACAAAGCAAGAGAGGGAAGAGGGTGGGAGGGAGAAGGTATTAATTTTCATTATTAAAAACTACTTGAACTTGAAAAGATAAACCACAGACATTGGGACTGCAATGACTAGGCATACAAGCAAATCATGCTAACAGCTTCCAAGCTTTCAGCGTGCTCAAATGACTAAGAATGCAACTCATACATGGTGTGCTGGTGACACCACTCAGAGAAGCATATCTGCGATACGTGGCAAGAGTTGCAAGAACCACACCTTTTACTGGAAAGCTTAAAATTAAAGGAATATTGTGAAGGCTTCAGATTTGTTTTTAGTTTGTAAATTTTTAATCAAAACACAAAATACTGCAATTAAGAACCCAAGTCTCTATTATATGCCAGTTCTTAATTAAAAATAAAAGAACAACTGCCTGAGATTTTAGCAAAACCAGAAAGGACAGCATATAATTCATATTTAATAACTATAAAGGAGGCACAGAATCCCCATTGAGTCAAGGATCCATGACTGTCTTCAAAAATACATGAACACATATACAAAAAGCACTCTCTTCTGCTACACAGTACGTACCACGGTCTATAGGATTACTATAGGTCTATAGGAGCTAGGTCGGGACGTGAATCTAAAGCTCATGCACTGTAAACAAGATTCCATTAAGGATGCTCACATCCTGCATCATTACTTTTTATTGACTTAATCAACTTATAAACAGACCAAGGATGAACTATGCGCAGTTTGTCAGGGCTTTGACACAGTTTTTCCACACACAAGTTGCTCATCAGAACTGTCTGTATGTCAGGAAAATCCTTTTTAAATGAGCAAAAATTTTGGTGAATCTCTCCCCAAAATCCAAGAGAAGAGGATAATTGCTGAAAGGGATCTTACTATCTTAGTGCTTTAACTAGCTAAAGAAGCTGGGTTATAGTGTCACATCCAGCAATTCTACACCTCATGGAAGTATAGGCTTAGTGAGGATAAAAAGTATGAAGGGATTGTGCAAAATAAGTACTCTGTTCATTTCCCCATTCAGTAAAATTCCCAATTCAACCAATATTCTTGTGAGGCTTTAGCTTGCACTGGTCAGCCTTTACACGGTTTTGTGGCTGCTCGCTTTTGCATTCTGTTCTGAGCTAATACAAACCAAACAAATTTCTTTCTTGTATTTCGCTGCTCACCAAATTCCAGTCAAATACATTCATCTAAACACCGTCTAGTCTGTCATTCACATAATTTGGCTTTCATGACCTTTATGACCAGTGATCACGTATGAGAGGGAAAGAACACAGACTGCTTTTCAGGGCAGGCATGAGTATGTGGTGTTTATCATAAGACAACAAGAAAGCCCTGTGCGTGGGCAGATTTGTCCTACTTAAATCGCCAGTAGTAGAGTGCTCTATTAAAAATTCTAACTGATCTGAATGCCTTTACGAACTTACAACACGCAGCAAGAGACAAGAACTTTCCATCAGCAGTCTACACAGCTCATATTTCGGAGAGATGACAGAGGTGAGATTCAAGTCCAGAAGAAGCCTTTTTGACTTACAGATACAACTACATCCGAGATCCATTTACATAGCTCCATTAGAATATCTATTAACTGTCTTTCACTGGTTCCCTAAAAACAACAGTTTCCCCAAGGGCCAAAATTAACACGGTCCTGTCCAGAAAAACCTATCTAAACATGTTCCACACATGCAACTTTGCTTTAGCTGGAAAAGAACAACAACAACAAAAAAGGTCCCATAGATAAGTCATGCAGTACAACAAATGGGAATGAAAGTCATCTTCTGTGACAGGCACCTTTTCTCCTGTTTGATGCTACAGATGTGCTTCACTGACAGGGCATGGAAGCAGCAGTCAGGGAAGGCTGCTGTTACTGGCTAGATGAAAGAGCGACACATTATCCAGCTAACATTATGCTGGCACCCTAAGGGAACCGATCTCTTTTGATTCAAGACAGAAAAGTATAAAGACATTCAGATCAAATAGAGCAGTCACACACCAACTGGTAAATCTGCTCTTATAAAAATCTATGGTATGTGCTACCACAGGTTTTTCCTCCACACAATGTATATAGCCAGCAATCAGAATGTAAGAAGCAGGAACCCCCAGACCTGAAGAAAAGAACTGTGCTACCATTACGATACAATCAGGAGGCATACTAGTAAGTAGACTTTTTGACCAAGAGCTTCATCATTAATCACGTGCTGAAGCTCTCTGGGCTGCACTGGAGAACCTAGGTGGGTAGTGCATTTGGTAAGCTAAGGATTGTCCACAAAACGGTTCAGAACTAGGTAATTCCTTCCTTCGAAACAGTCAACACATCTGAGGAATCACTCACAATTCCTAGACAGAGGGCAGTCAGTCCAATAGGACCATCTTCACGGTACAACTAAAAAAAAAAAATTCACCCAACTATTAAGAAAAAAATACAATAATTGATATTAATCATGCTAAGCGAAGAAAAGCTTAAGAGATTTCCGCACACTTCTAAGTGAAATCTGAAACAGTGCTAACACTTTCCTTCTAGAGTTTTAAAGAGACAAGACAACCTATGTACTCATATGGCCAATTAGATTGATACTAATGCAGACAAATAATGTTAATACTGAAATAATATTTAATAAAATAACTAAGATCCAAGAATATCAACATTGTATCAAATAAACCATAGATTTGTCGCCAGCAAAAGTTTAAAACTTTGCTTAACATAGCTACCAGCAATTAACACGCTTAAGGCTTAAGAAAAACACTTATCTTTATGTCAGCCTAAAAATAACGATGAACCATCTATTAAAGACAGAAAACTGATGAAATGGCAAGATTAAAGAAGCCCTTATTTTTTTTTAACATTGAGGGTAATTAGTCTTTTAGAAAAAAACCCATCAAACTAAGTGAATTAGTAGATTGATCTGTCCTGATTTTAAGAGAGACATTTATTTATGGAAGATTTAATTCACTCACATTTAAGTGGCAGAGTTGAATACAAGGCAGTAAGATGAACGGCCTCTGATTCACATAGAGTCACATTAGATTATAATGTTAGTAAAAGGCCTTGGAGAACACACAACAAAAATATTTCATAAAGCGCTGTGCATTTTTTTTTTCTTGGGGTGAGACATGGCTTAATTCTTTGCTTTATAGAAGAACTCAAAAAGGAAACAAATTGTATTTCCAATACGGAAAAGCAGCATCATGAGATAAATCACTCGCATTGTAAAACTATCTCGACCCAAAGGAAACAGATCTAAACTACTGCATTAGACTTGGGGACTAAAGACTCATAAGACACATTTCTGTCTGAAAAGTGAAATGCTTGAGTAACTCTTGTGAGGTATTACAGAACGCAGAGGAGCCCACTGTCACTACAACATCTGTAAGAAACATGGATAAATTTGGAACACAGTTTGGCCTAATACGAGGCAAAAAACAGTAAGCAAAGAGACCTGCAGCCTTCTGTGATTACCTTCAGCTGTGTGTTGTAAGGTCACCATAATGCAACGTACACGAAGGTCCAAAATAAGATCCTGGATGATCTGCAGCATATCATTGGGTATCTCAAGCGCAGTAAGAGACTCAGAACTAAGCCTGGAAAGCAAATAAAGTTAGACTCAAGTGTAAACCTGCAGGGTTTAAGCTGATATAACTTCACTGAATTTTTCAGATGTTTTCTGTGTATGTGAATACACAGTTTCTGTGTATGTGCTATCTGCAGTGTTTCTTTGAAAACTGATTATCCCATTCAGAGAAGACTAATTATTTACTTAATTCAGAAGCCCGCGAATAGAGATTTATTTTTCTGTAACTTTACAATAATGTCATTACAGCAACATGTCAACTTTTCCCACTGTCCTCTTGACTTCCTCACCTGCCTTTCTGCAACCATCTCTTGCCTTATGATCCAAGAATAACCCCTTTGGAGCAGAAGTAGCTTTTTTTGCTTGTTTTTATGTGAATGCTTAGATAAAATCCTAGGTCCACAACAGGGCTTCTGAGATATTTTTTACCCACATTACAATAGTAAAGTCATCAAGCTGCCATAAATGGTGATGTGGCTGCATATCAGATTGCTAAGAGTATACACACTTGAAGAGTCAAACATATAGCTACTGTATCACCTGCAGAGTGAAGAGTGAATCCATTCACTGTTTGGCGCCCAGCTCTGACGGGGCACAAACCACCAGCTACTGTAGCTGAGGATGGAAACATTAATTTCCACTTTTTCCTTAAGAAAGAGCAACACAGCAGCTGCTTGCAAGGAACAGCATTTCAGCTTTTAACTAAAAGGCTGCAGTTGTGCTCAGGCTTTAGTTAGGGGCACAAAGTGAGGTTCACTGCTTTTATCCAAGTCTCGGATATTTAAGCAAGGAGAATTCAAATGCAGTCATTGCTGTTTGCCCTACTGCTAATACTGAGCAAAGCAGAAGTACTAGAAAATCACAAAGAACTGGAGTAGGAAGGCACAAGCGAACAAGTTTGAGTAATAAGTGAAACATTTCCAACCATTTACCTCTAGACTCCAGCTCCTTACCCACAGTATTTGGCATAAATGATCAAATCCCCACCATTAACCAGACTGCTATCTGCTCAGCACAACTACTGAATTAGTAATCTATCTTCGCCATCTAAGAAAACAGGATGCAAATAACCATCTGTGAGGAGTTTAAGTGACTTTAGACTGCACAAAAGTCTGAAGTTGATTCAATTTCTAGGGGAGCAGGTAGCTGTCACATTTCTAAGATCATCTATTTTTCTCATATAACTCACCCTAACACATACATACGTTTCTATTCCTACAATAAGACAAAAGGCTTGCCAACAACCGCTTCACTTTACCACACAGGTCTAATTTATCCTCTGAAACCTATTCATACTGGGCAATGACAAAATAGGGTACTAGACTGAGCAACCACACCACTTTAAGTTGTGTGATACACAGAAACAAGCAAAAAACTTAAGATCACACAAATGTAACAGCAACTCCTTTTTATCTAATTTTGTAAGTTAACGTTCTTAAATACAAGCAGAAAACAGTAAATAACTTCTGAGATGACTGAAGAGAGAAAAATTCTATCATGTGCTTCATAATGACTATAAAAATAAGACTTAAGCTACTACGTAACTTTGTAACAAGTAAGTTTTTTATGCAATATGAGAAAAGTCCACCTTCATCATTGGTGTGAATCACAAGACTATTAGATGCTCAATGTGTTGGGGGCACAAAAAGAAAAGTACTTGTAGCACTTGCAAAAACTTCTGACCTGGTCACCACTAGTCGGAATCCCATCATGGTATGGTCAGTTCCTCTTCTCCCGACTGCCCCCTTTTCTTCTCTAATTTTGACTCTTCGCATTACAGTTTAGCTCACTTTAATAAGGTGCCAGCACAGGCATCAGTAAGGACATGAGGTGGGGGAAAAGGGTGGGAGAGAATTTCCCCAGCTCTCAGTTCAGTTGTTGACTACCAGGGCAGTGTCCAGAAAGCAAGAGGAGATTGTCTGAAAACGAGCCTTCGGATACACTATAACCTCCGCCTGCATCATACCTCAGACGGCAGGACTCTGAAGCACAGCTATCCTTTAGAGAATCTACTGGTTAAGTTTCCAAGCCAATATTACAGGTGTACAAGAGAGTTAAATTCTAGCAATTTATAATTTGAGTGAAATTGGATTGCTTCTCATAAAAGGGTAACACCAGTATCAAAGCCTGCTCCCTTGGCCCTTTACATCTTTTCATCAAATACCATGCCAGGTTCTTCTTAAATTGAAAGCTTTCCATAAAATTCAGCCAAAATAAGAAACTCCACTTTTTTTCCCCCCTAAATGGTTACAGTACAGATAATGTAACTGACAACAGGTATGTATCACTGCTAGCTCCATTCACAGTAAGAGTATCTATACATGGTTATATCCCTTTCTTTTCTTCCTCTACGCTTTGCTTGTTACTTACTTCGAAAACTGCCAATAAAAAAATAACAGCATCATATCCAGGAACTGCTCAAGTTTCCAGAAGATAACGACAATTCTCATACCCTCAGCAGACAAATGGAAGCAAATTCTGTATATTAATATTTTCTAATTAAGACATGCACATTACTAAATTTATAAACAAACATTATAAGCAGAATTACATTATAATCAGGAGTATCACCTTCCATAAAACTAGTGGAAAAGTAAATTATGATTTAAGGATACTACAGAGAGAAGCATGCCATTTCCACCATTTTGGCAGAGATGGGAAGACGTGTAGGAATGAAGCAGACAGTTGCTTTCTACCTAAAGATTCAAATACTCTTTCATTCATGGAGTGGCTATGCTGTGCCAGGCAAATATTTTATTCAAACTTTTTCATAAGATGCTACGGAAAAAAAAAAAAAGTATTAATTACATTTACACACAGAATCCTAAATCTGCCAGAAATAATCGTTTTGTAATTTGATGTTTGAAAATGTTAACATTCCCACTACTCAGGGTATTTAATGCAATAAACAAAACAACTTGTCTTAAAACACACATATCGCAGGAATAGCATCGTTTTGTAGGTCCACAGATCCATTTACCTTACAGTCTGGATAACATGCGTTAGCCACTGGCCAGAAAGTTCAGATTTCATCTCCCAGCCACCATACTGTCTTGATTCTCCTTCCCTGAGGCTGAATGGAAGCAAAGCTCCACGGATAAGCTTTACCAGAGAATGCATCACTTCCTGAATCATTTTCTGCATCAGAAGGGGGAAAGAAAAATCAAGCAAGGAGTTCTATCATTGCGCTCAAGCAGCTATGTATCTGCTACACACAACGGCTTGGAATATATATTTTACAGGTAGCTCCACATGGTAGAGAGGAGAGGAGAGGGAAGTATAAGGGCACGTGGATGATTTAAGAAATGTGATTTTCAGGGTGGTGACACAGAAGTATTTTGTTATGAAAGACAACTGAAAGAAAGCAAGGTTTTTTCCCCCCCATAACTTACCTTGAAATCATTTTGTCTCTGCCTAGCATTTTTCTTCGATCTTTCCATCTGGCCAGATTTTTCAGCAGTCTTGTGAAAATGAGAAAATTGGAAAGTGTAAATATCTCATAACCACTGTTAAAATAATTCTGAAAACGGAGGTTTCGAAGTGAAGAAGTGAAAATCAGTGAGTTTGTGATGCAATTATAAAAACTAATTCATGGCATCTCAGTAAGCAAAGACTATACTTATATCTCAATAAACTCTACTTACTGTAGGTCACTGTGCTAAGGTTGAATTTTGAGGAACAATGTGTATTTAAGACAGAGACAAGCATAAGAGTAGCTCAAGGAATACGAACTTTACGAGGTCAAAGTTTTCTCACTGCCATGTTATAAGAGATAAAACATATACAGTCCAATTGTGAATGATATTTGTATTAAGAAACTATTTTCTCAGCATGGAAGTTGCTCAAAGGACATCAGTGTGAAGTGGGAGACACTTCTTGGAATGAAGGCAATCTGGAGTTGTAACCTGTGAGGGGGAGGGTTGAGGTTCTTTGTTTTTAGGAATTTTGTTGCCAATGCTCTTTAAATAAGTCAACTAACTGCAAAAAAGACTTTGCAAAATAGTCAGTATCTTCATGGACAGTTCACTTCTTTGAAAACTGAGGAATGTGGGTACACTTAGCATGAGACAGTTACAGTTGAAAAAAAACGTGGTTTGACTAATAGTCTTCCTGTTTGTTTTTCTAGCTAGAGTCTACTGAGAACATGGTAAATTATACCGAAAAAGTGATTTCAAATACTGGGTTAAGTGCAGACAAAGACTTTTATAGTTCAAAAATCCCCTATTTTATGTATGTACAGCAACATCTGCTGGTCAAGAAGTGCAATAACATGGCAATAGAGTTCTCAAAAGAGAATTAGTTTACTTTCATGTCATTAATTTGAAATGCTCTATTTTTCAAATTCCCTCTTTAGCTAAAGCATTTCAGATTTCTACAGTAAAATAAATAATCTGAAGTGAGCAAAAATTAGAGAAAAATAAAAACTGCTTAACAGTTTTGGAAAATACAGAGCTATGTAACTCTCATACTTTAAAGCTCTGAATTATACAGTTTCAGACACGGAGAACAGTACTTGAGTTCCTGCCGCATATAATTATCTCTTCTAATGCCTTAAAAAGAAAATAAGCTGTATTCTTTCAACCTTCAGGCTGCAACTTAAAATTCACAGTTTTACAGCTGGATTAAAGAATAACAAGAAGATTCACCAATCTGTGATACGTATTTCTTTTTCTTCGTGGTTTTGCTGAAGATCAATTTTAAACCTTTCCTGCACAGACAGACCAAAACTATCTTGTGGTAAGACCAACGGTTACTACTCACGTATGTGACTTCATTTAAGAGTGATTCAAAGAACTCGACTTTTTAAACTGTTGAAAACACCATGTAAACCTTTAACTGACAATATTCTAAGGTATATAGCTAATCTTTCAGAACCACAAATAACACCCTCCCCCCAAAACTACAAACTGAACAATAGAAAATACTGCCTGAAATTCATACATGGTTATTTTCTTTACACATTTCTAAGACGTCTTGAAGACCTGAATAAGCTAACTGAAATGGCCCTTCACACCATTTTCACAGGACATTTCTTAACAAACTGTAGTAACCACCTTGCTTCCTGAGTGACAGTAAACAGCAAGCAACATGGTAAAAGAAATTTCTTCACAGACAATTAAAATCTGTACGATTTCTGACAGAAAAACATATAAATCCGGAGTCTTGAATGGGATATGGTGACAGGTATTCTTAGGTACTCTAGAGGTCTTCTAGCTTATGCCACCCCCTTGTCCTGCTCATCCTCAGTTGATAGTGGCATCCAGAATACACAGAAGGAACTGAGGGCACCAACCCTCCTCTTTCCCAAAGAACTTGGCGAGGGGAGGGGGAGGCTTCCATAACGACCAAAGCAGCAGAGGAAATCAAGTGTGTGGAAATCAATCTCAGAAGCTCAGAATCTGGCCCAACAGAAGAGGAGTATATGTACCTTAAAGACTAACAGGACAACTACCTCCTCCTCTTTTTTTTTTTTTTTTTTAAATAATAAAGGGAAAAAATGCTCTTATGCAAATATTTTCCCCCCCCCCTTTTTTTTTTTTTTTTTTTTAAATAATACATGGAAACAATGCTCTGATCAGATATGATGTAAGATCACTCCATTTTCCACTTGTAGTCATTTTCACGAGCAGAATTTCTCAACCTTGTTTACAATTCAGGTCTCAGTTTCTCTAGAAATTGCTTTTTCACTGTACTCAGAGAAAAAAAAAAAATCACAATTACTTAATAGTTGATAGCCTAATACTTAATCGATTATTTAATAGCTGATTTCCAATGGTACTGTTGCCAAATATAAAGGTTGTCATTTCCCTTATGATATTAATCATTTTCGTGAAAGTCAACAGTACTAAGGTTTATTCTTGATTCTACTTCCCTGAACATTATGAGTAAATGTCATATCTTTCTTTTCATTTTATCATGTAAAATGAGGAGCGCAAATAGGATCTATTTCACTGGAGCTCTAATGCTACGTATATTGTGTTCAATACGTAAAGGGCTATAGTACCTATTAGTATCTTCATATGAAAACATTACATTGATTTACAGATAGTAGCAATAAACAGAATGACCACTTGAAAAATTAATTCTATAGTCAGAGAAAAGGAAAACGGCAAGAGTTACTGAATTTCCTTTTCCCAAAGGTTTTGTTTTATTTTCTGCTAATGCTGCAGAATAGTAGATATCTATGGCTGCAGTTCTGCTTTAGGGATAATTTTGTAGCGGATTAATACAGCTTTGATGATGTCAGGATTTAAGCACAGCAGGACACTGTAAGCATGGCAGAATAAAAAAATGATGTCAACAAATAAAATTATATAGCAAAAGTTAAACAGAGAGGTTTTAGATACACAAACTTTCCGGTTCGATATAGAGGCTGATGTGAATAACATGCGTGTCCACAGGCTTGCTTGTTTTCCACCTGCTCTGTATTATCCCAGCTTTCCCTCTAGGTCTTTACAGACCTTGTGTTCAGAGATTTTGGGACCCAGAAGGAGTGAGTCCAAACTGCAGCCAGCAGGACCCCTCAGTGACAGCTATACAGGTGAGGTGTGAACTAATGCCTTATCTGTTGATGGAACAGAGAGCCGCCTTTCACTACACTGCAGTCGTATTTGTCAGACTTGCTCCTGGGGAATAAGCCACCCCTACAGTTCTCCTTTTGCAGAAGAAACAATGTGACTTGAGAACCAGAAGTGAACTCTTTGTAAAATGTAATGTAATTCTGTGACCAAATTTTAGCAGTTACACAAACCCCAAAGCTCTTCTATTTATCTGGTACCAATTATGATGGTAAGCTGTATCTTAACCATATCCATTTGTCACTGGTTTGGCCAAGGCAGGGACAAACCATGGGACAAATTCTCTCTCTCCAATCAGCCCCTCTTCTGTTCCAGGAGGAAAGGGCTAATGTGAGAGATAAAAGGGAAAGATAAGGTGGGTGAGGCCTCAGCTGAGTTCTGAAAACTAAAACTGTTTTAATAACGGCAAACCTGATATTATATACAACACACAACAAGAAGTTATTAACTAACAGCTACCAAGTTTGGGGATCTGGTGTGGTGAGGCAAATGACCAGGTAATGGCCCTGGCAGGCAGCCTGGAGCAGGAGCCGGGGCCACCCCTGCCAGGTGCCACCCACCCGATGCAGCTCCTGGGGCGAAAAGCAGCAGTCTGACGGGCAGCAAGAGGTACCGGCCAGCAGACGGGAGCGAGCAGCAGCAGGATCACCCAACACAGCAGCACATGGCAACAGCCCAGTTCTCCCTACAGCAGCAACCACAGCCCTGAGGGCACACAAAACAGCTGCCACTGTCACAGCGGCTCCCGCAGGAGCAGGGCGGCACACGGCCAGGGCAGGAGGTCTGTCACTCTGTGCGCGGTTTCCTAAAGAGACATCGTCCCGCCAAGGAGGTCCACAGCCAGCGAGGTGCAGTGACGTGCAGGGGGAGGAACACTGCAGAACTGGTTTGTGTCCTATCTTGGTCAAACTGGTTTTATAGCAAACCAGGACACCGTTTAATTATGAAATGTATCCTTTCAAAAATCTGTTAATACTGTGCATATAAAACTGGCACATATCAGGAATCATTCCTTTTCTTCTTCCTGCTTCTTGGATTACCAAGATTATGTTTACGTAATTGGTAAAAAACCTGATTACCTGAGCAAGCAGGACTAGAAGCAAAGGTGGTTGAAGCTGACTGCACTTCCAGACCAGACTCCCCGGAGCATATCTGTGTACACCGCTCTGAGCCTTGGTCATTTCGGTCTCCGCTCTTGAACCTATCCTCACTTTCAAATACTTAAAGCTCAAGAAATGAGTATCCTTGTTTCAAAGAAAGGAAACATTTTAGTTCTGTATGACTGTCTTTCACCTATCTCTACCCTTCACGCAATTTGCTCTTTCTTCAAGATCACCAACGAAGAGCAGCTGGACAGCTATGACTAAGATGTGACACTACATAGATATTGACTCCAGCATCTGGAACATACACCGACATGCCACTGGCAGAATTTAATTAATTCCACTGTATGCTTTTATTATTTTAAAAATAGAAAGAAAAATCTCACTTCTATTGCAAGACACTTTACTAGTCAAGGTAGCATCTCTCAAATGTGTAAAAATCTACATATTGTTTTACAAACCCCTGTGATTAAGGATAAGTCGTCACTTCTTCCAGTGAAATACAATACTTCAAACATAATCATTACGGAGCTTTGTTACTTAAAAAGCCATTTATATAGAAGAAGCCATACCTCACTGAATAAACTTCCATTCACATAAGAAATCCAGAGCTTCCAGAAGTTGGGCAGCTGACTTACAACAAGTTTTGTCAACTTTTCAACAAATACAACTTGCTGAGGAGCTTTGTATCGCCAAGCTAAAAGGGGGATAGGAGGCAGAAAATGAAAAACTTTGAATTAATAACAGAAAAAATGCTCTACAAGCTTGCTGCTGCTTTGTATGGGTGCCATTCCAAAAGTAACACCTCCTATTTTATTCTGTTGGCCCACGCCGTCAGAGGTGGATGTTGGGGGAATGGCAGCAGAGGTTGAACCTTCCCACCAATATTCCGTTCAATTTTGTTGCCGTGCGACAGACGGCAGCAGAGGAACCGTCTGACAAAATGCCGTCTGACATGGCAGTGTGAGTGAGACCAGGGGGTGTCACTGAATTCCTCCATGTGGAAAAAATGGCACCCGTTGACATTCATCGACCCTGCTGAAAATGGCACCCGTTGACATTCATCGACCCCGCTGAACATTTACACAGACCAAACAGTGGGTGTCAGCACAGTGAGGGGGTGGGTGGCACGTTCCAGCAGTGGTGACAGTGACGGTGGGTCCCCTCTGCTGGTGCAGATTGTTACGAGTGCAGCACGCAGGGTCTTGTTCATCGCTGGTAAAAATGCACAGCCAGCGGTGGGGACTGTGTTGAAAAACAGTGTTTTGTAGCTGAGGATTTGCTCTGTCAAACAGTGTTACTGTGCTTTTTGTATCTGTTGCAGTCTCCATGAAAACACGACATAAATAGGAAGCATTACTTTTGGAGTGACCTACGTATTACACAAGTGACTATACAATATATATATAACATTTTGGGTAGAAATGAAAGAATTTAAGGCCTGGTCCCTCTCTGTGTGCACAACTGGTACACATATAAGCTCTTTCTTCTCATATGCTTTCAAGGTGCCAGCACTATGAGAGTATATAAAGAACAGGCCCCTTTGTAGGGTTATCTAATGCAATCCACCTAACAATCCATTCAGCTGGTCTTCAGCCTTCAAACCACTCTAAAAAGGTATGGCAATGTGTCAAAGCAATCAAGACATCAGAAGTTTCAAATGATGAGGTGGTGATGCTGAAGAAACAGGGCTGTTAGAATGGCCTAGTGATAAAGGCAAACAATGGAAACTGGAAGATCTGCTTTATTTCTAGCTCAAAAAATTTGCCATTATGGCCTGGGGGAAGTTGCCAACCTCTCATCTTTATTTTCATTTGTTTGGTAAAATCTTTTATCTGAAAAACAGAGGAGATTCCAACACTGTTGTTAAAATAGATGTGTCACTGATTATTATAATGAGACTCCTATATAAAGAGGACAGTTATAGGATATACTGCGATGTCACTCACTTCATGAATCTACTTACACTCCTGGTACACCAGCTATTAAAACACATCAGGAAAAGAGCTTACATTTTGGCAGCTGATAAGAAACTGAGGAGTTATCTAAGAGGCAAAGGGAGGCTGGTGGGGGGGAGGTAAAGAGAAAGCTGGACAGGGGCAGAAGAAAATACTGATTAACTTTGGTTGGATGAGTAAGCGCTACCCAAAATGTTCTTTTTCCTCATGGACAAAAAGTTGAGGGACTCTGGATTAGCATTTGAAAATCCAGAAAATTTAAAAAAAAAAAAAAAAAAAAAAAAAATAA
>NW_010392527.1:0-42402 GCF_000710305.1 Buceros rhinoceros silvestris | reverse complement strand
GTTTGGGGGCTCTGGGATAAAAATTTAAAAACCCAAAAAATTTAAAAAAAAAAAAAAAAAAAAAAAAATCACAGTGGAAGCCCAAAATTTGGAAAGAGACTCCAACATAAGTAACTCTGCTGATAGTGGTGCATCTATTTAGGAAGCATGAAAATTTCAAAGTTCAACTAGCAAAGCTCATGGTGAGGACACAGACAGGATATCAGAGCAGTACTTTTGCCAGCTTGGTTTAGACTGTCAGAGAACTGGTCTAGACCCAGTAGCAGAAAACCTGATCTTTTTAACATTAGCTGTGACTATGCCAGGAAGCTGTGCCAACACTGTTGTAGCAACAGAGGCCCTGTGACGCCAACAGACCCCAAGTTCCAACCAAAATATTTCAGCTCCTTCGAGAAACCATTTCATCTTTGCCAAAAGCTCCAGCACCAGCCCAAGGTTATAACCAGGGACGTCTGTTCCTAACGGGAAACACGCTGGCAAGATTTACTTTATGCATGAAATTTTTTCCCTCCAGGAAGCATGCTTTTAGTCATGAGCCTGCAGACAGCAGATATTTATTACAATAAGCTACTGCACGTCAAGTCAAAAGGACATTCTGGCCATAAATTTAGGATAATTTGATTTTGTTGCTAGAAAAAGCTCCAATCAATATTAAAGCAGAAATTTTCTTTTATTCCATTATTACCTGTGCTATAAAATCCTACAGATGAAACTAGAGCTATCGTTTACATATCCTCACGAACATACACTCAGCAAGAGCTGAATGATATTTCTTGCAGTTTCTAATTCAAAGTAATTTATTCTCATAGACAATCACTGGCAATCACACTGGGGGTAAAAAAAAATACCACACCAAAACACGAAAAAACCTCAGAGATGCCATTCCTTAAACTTTCTAAAAAACCCCCAAAGATGCACAAGCAACCTGAAAAGAGCACATCACGGCATATTTGGAATGGTGCTCTTGCACAGGTAGCATAAATGCTTTGCTTGCTTTGGCTTGCCACTCAGAAGAGCAAGGATGGTAAAGCTTTCCACTGTTCCTAAGCTTGCAGCGGGCATCTGCACCGAAGAACCACTGAACTCAGCTCAGAGGCAACTCATTCTAACTCTGGGGTTGGGCTCCTAAGGTATTACGATGAACCGATCCTCCAGTTTTCCTTTGGATCTTGGTTTAATCTGCTGACTATGGAATCTGCAAAGCTTGCTGAAGTCTTTTCCAGTTTGCAAAAAGTTATGGATCCATAATTGAGACTCTAAAAGCAAAGATAACTGATTGAATTGAAACTGCCTTCTGTAGATGCAACCGTTTAAGCAGACACACATGCAAAAGAATTCAAACAAGAGAAAAATAAACTGGATTTTGGATGTTGCTTGCTACATAAGTGTGGCACGTGTATTAGTAGATGGTATCCAACAGAAACCAGCAATTTACTGTTTTGCTCTGTAACGCTTGTTAATCAACTTCATGCAAGGCTTTGGGCCGAGAAGGGACAAGCGTAGCAGTAACACAGTAATGTGATTACTTGGTATACACAGATATTCTGATGAGTCTGTGTAAATTGTATCTTGAAATACAAACATTCATCCTCAAACTGTGACACAATTTTGTTGTCCTGCACGTGAAGATACACTGTGGCGACACAAGAATATACAATTCTCATTATTCTTCATTTCATGTTCTTGAAATATTCCCTTCATTCCTTGCTCAAAAACCCACCGGATACTTATAGGTGGTTTTTCAAGGAGGTGCACAGAAATGAGAGATGAGCAGCATCAAAGTAGACAAAAGCCAGGAAGTTCTTAATAAAAAACTCACTTCCTGCAAAAAGTTATTTCTGTAAGAAATGACCTATCCTGTGAAAAACATGTTTTCTGTCTCCTGTGATGTCACCATTGGCAGAATCTTGAGATGAAGTTCTTTGAACAAGGGTGTTGAAGACACTTAGTGACACACAAAAGCTCATCTGGTTGTGGACACACTACTCAAGCTTAGTCACACGCTCTTGTTTCCCTTTCTCAGTTTACAGAATTAGAGAACAAGGACCTGATATGTGAAGTCACAGAAGGAGCAAATGCAAGGAGAGTCGTCTTAGCAAACGCACGCAAAAGGTGTTAACAGCAGCAAAGGGTGGTAGGCAGTAGGTAGTTATGCATACCAAAAAAACGTATTCTGGTTTTGTAGATACAGACTCTTATCACCGTATCTATATTTTAAGAAGGAGATTTCAGTTATGAACTGCTCTTTGGTTGCAAAAAAGATAGAGGACCCCTTTAGTAAGCAATGGTAACACATGAGAAGAAAGAATTTTATTTGGTAACAAACCAAAACGAAACAGAGAATGCAGGTTTCTGGTTTTTTTCACTACACCACACACTGGACATAGGGAACTGTTGCTTTGTTTTTCCAAATAAAGCAGACACCTACCATCATCACGGCCAGACTGAAAGCTGCTGCCCCTTTTCAACGAAGCAGTTTGACTGAGATGGCTAACTGGTGACGGACGCACATCACTGTCCAGGTCTAACATGGGGCTATGGAGCAATGAGTTGCCTAGGGAAAGGGGGTGGGGAAAAAAAAAAAGCTATAATGAATTTGCGTATCAGTTGACATGAAACTGTATGCTGTATGTGGAATTCTAATTTAATTCTGAAGTGACACAAAAGTTATCTAGCAAAAATATTCTTAATTTTGCTTATTTAGACTGTCTGTTCATCTACATCAATGCAATTCAGTAACACCACTATTGACAACTGCAGCAAAGGCAAAACCACAAGTACCACGTGGCAAATACCATTCCTTGGTCCGTATGTTTCTCTGTTTTTACTTTAATTAATGCCTTACAATTAGTTGCTTGAAAGTCATGGATAAATATGTATTCAAGCCATTAGTGACATGCCTCATTTTTTTTGTGGTGGACATCTAAGTATACTTTTCAACAGTTTCTTGTACCTTCAGCTGAAGTAGTTAAGGGCAGAATGTTCAACTGCCTCTTAGCTCTGCAGAGTTCAGGTAGAAAGAATCCATCCATCATGAAGCAGATGAACTAACGACATTGTACGCGTGTGCATGTCTGTAAAATATCCCACACTTCTACACATCCACAAACAGACAACATATTTCCCAGCGAACCAGTAACTGTTACCAAATGATTATTTTTTTCTTTGGGTGCCTGTCCTTATGTAGGTCATTATTAGCAGGTCCTGAGCAATGATCTAATCTGATGGAGGTGGATACTTGCAGTCTAATGTACATTTCGGATAACAACCATATCCTAATGAGCAGACCATGATGATTTCTTAACGCACTGCAGTACTGCCAATATTTCTCTTAAACTGCTGCTTCATGCAGCAATACAGGTACATTTCTGAAAGTAACCATCAAAAATTATTTCAGCATTGATGAACTGAGCTGTAACAGCTAAAATGAAATTAGTCACAATTCACAGAATTGTAGAGCAGGTTAGAAGGGACCTCCAAAGATCATCTGGTCCAATCTTTCGCGGGAAAAGGAGCCTAGGTGAGATTATCCAGCACCCTGTCCAGTCGAGTCCTGAAAACCTCCAGCAATGGGAGGTCACGTCCCTGGGGAGGTTAGTTCCAGTGACTGAGTTTTCTCATGGTAAAAAACCCGTCTGTCTTACATCAAAAATGAAACCTCTCCTAGTAATTCATGCTGAATTTTGTAGTGAGAATCTGTGTTTGAGTTTATAGCACTAGATCTTTTTTATCGATACCTACATTCACTTAAAATAACAGGAAGGACATGTAGTAAGAGCACCAGCTGCAACATCGCAATACTCAGATGCAAGAGCAACACAAAGTAAAAAGGATGTGAAGAATATTTATTCTGAATTTATGTTGCTGTCAGACCAGTATGGAAGCAAAGATACACACAGTCACTTTACTTCAACAGCTTGGGCTTAAAAAGCAGTATGAAGTATAGTGAAAGTTCTCGCAGACTTTCAACACGTGATGGTATTGTGTTTTAGTCCCTTTTGTAAGAAGTTCTTCCTCCCATAATTCTTTGATGGCTTTTAAAGAGATTTCCTGTGGCCTTTCACTGTGGTCTCACCAAGACATTGTCATTACTGAGCTGTCAGTCAGTTCCTCCATTCATCTTATTACTGTTCACGTTATAAAACACCTAAGTAAAGAGATCCATTTGCTATGTAGTTCACAACCACGACAGACACAGTGCATTAACTGATTTGGTTAACCCATCTGTGCTACCTTTAGCCTGTACCATGATTCTGTTGACTATTTAAATTCTACATGACTTACTAGAAACAACTAATCTTTACGACACCTTTAAAATTGATGAGTCTTCAGCAATATGGACTCCGCTACAGTGATGTAGGCATATTATCCACCAAGAAGTTCTACAATGAGTTTGAACAAGAATTTGGGCAAAGACTTTTCGGTCTGTATGAACTAAAAATACAGAATAATAAGGAAAAAAATCTGAAGCTCTCAGAAGCTTTTAGAGTAGGCCTGTGTGCTGCAAGTGGAGACAGTTAATTATGGACACGTGCTATGCAACCAGCCACGTAACAGAGATCTGTGGAAGGTCACAGATCATTGGCATCTGTGATTTAAACACCTATGACTTCTAAAACATAACTTATTACAAATGCACAACATTAACTTCTCCAAAAACATTCCAATGAGCCTGCACAATGAACTAAGCAACAACAAAAGTCTTTCTCTGCAGATTAAAAAAGTGCACATTCGACACCTTACAGAGACTCTACACAGGATAAAGAAAATTGTATAGAAGACCCTGAGGAATTTCAAATGCCTCACAAATGTCTTGGGCTCCCGTAAGAATTTCAGACTCTAGATATCTGCATTTTATTTGGGTGGAAAAAAATGTATGCCAAGGACAAATTGGACTTGTCAGAGGCATTGCTAGTTAAAACATATACTAGAAAAACCGCAGCATAATAAAAAAAGTGCAGCAACGTTATCTTCACAAAAACTGCAGTTAATAAAAACCACGATACACCAAAACTTTCCTCTTTGGTGTCTCTGCATAGAATTTACGCTCTCACCCTTCAAACACCTTGTTAATTTCTTGAAAACAGATGGTTTCTAAAACTGACAGTGACAATTAAACCCCAGAATTAAGACAGACACACACACACCAAAACATCTTAATGAGAATTAGTTCAATTAAAACCATTTGCCTGAGGTAGCTGAAAACCTGAAAACTCTGTATTGCCGCCGATACACTAACCCCACACCACCCAAATGGTTTATATATTCACCAGTAACAGAAAACACTTAAAGAATACTCTCTTGTTCCACCAGAAAAACCACATCATCAGTTTGCAGCCATACCAGGAAAAGAAAGTTTAACATGAACTAATTTCTTAATTGGTTGTCTAGCATTACAAGCAAGTATAACACAGCAGCAGGGAACTACAACGGCATATACACCCTCAGGACTAATAAACATCTGGACTACATTAGCGAAGCTGATTTTGCTTTCACTCGACCAGAAGATAGCGCTTGAAGACTGCACACTACTGCATAAATCTTGTAAAAAAGTGAGAGTTAACTTGCAAACAATTTTTCTCCCATACCAACTCATTCCCTCTCTCGAGCCAACAGCTTAAATTTAGCAGCATAATGTAATACAATGAATTAATATTAGTATGGACCGTAGACGATAATATTTATAACGCTAAATAAACTGCCGAAATAACAATTTACTGCCTATTCATTATTTGATTTGTGTACTACTTCTACATTCCTACATCCTGAACACAGAACAGCAAAAATCTAAAGTTTCAAGAAATTAACTTTTTGCTGAGCTGACAGGTTTTAAGATGCTGTATAAACAGCATGAACAACATGTACGTGGCAGATCCTTACTTTTAAAAAATATATACTGCATCTTTGAAGTTACAGAAGTATTTTTTTTCCAAAACACAGCATCTGCACAGACCATATCTGTCAGTGACTCCAGTGCCAAGTATATATTTAACCAAGGAAACACAGTAAAAATAAATGTACTACGTTCTCTTCTAGCAAACAGACACGACAAACTAGAAGTACAATTAAAGCCTTCTTACATTTACAACTGTAAAATCTAAGAAGATCAAGTAAGAAGTGTTAAGGATCTTAACATTGCTTTACACCTTTTTTAAAAAAAGGATTTTACTGGGTTTCAACTTTTTGTGCACATTTTTAAAGGCATGTAGAATGAAATAAAAACTGATACTGTGTCAAAAATGACGAGTTTAATGTTTTTTGCAGACCTCTTCTGTTCTAAGGCAGCAAGATCTCACCAAAACAAGTATCTGGAAAAAAAGAAGTGCTATGTTTTTTGAGGTTATTTAATTTGTGCTCTGACTTTCTGTAAATCAAAAGTCACCTGTGCTGACTTCTAACTCTGGGTTTTCTCTAAGTTTATCAGTACTGGAGGTGCCACAGGGTACTTACGTGGCTCATCTGCGTACCCACGTACATCTTTCGAGACATTACTTGCAGACAGCACGTTGCTGCGTTAGTGTAAAAGACGACTAACATGAATTTGACTAAAAGAGATTTAATAGGATCTGCAAACCAGTGAATTACTTAAATCTTTAAAAGCAGCTTTACCTTCTTATTTCAAAACTACTACCAAACCAAGCATAAAAATTGTTCTGCAATATCCATTTCTCCACGATGCTGCTTGGTTCTTCCCCCCCCCCTCACAGTCTGACAGGTGGGGGTTTCTCACGGGTTTCATGCATCTCTCGCCTCCTTTCTGTAACCTAGCCTCAGCCACTCTGCAATTCCGCCACCATTGCTTACGTGATGTTCAGCTAAAGCTTTTTATGAAAATGTTGATCAGGGGATCCCATAATATCAGCAGTTTTTGCACTGACAAAGAAAATCGTTCACAAGGGGCCAACCTCAGGCTGTGATTTTCCACAGTAAGTCAAATATCAGTCATTACGCAGACCTGCTTATGTACAGCACACATATAAGCAAGATTAAATTTTTTAAAAAGAAGTTCCTACAGATGTGCAACCAGGTGAATGTGGTTACTGTATTCTTTCATCCATTATGTATCTCACAGCGGTTTTTCTCACAGGCTACAATAGTGGGAGAAGGCTGATCTATAGCCTCTGGACTCTCTGAAGGGCAGCAGACTTCCTTACCACCCTTAAACACCTTTGAACATTTTTTCCTGTGCACAGCGGGCCCTTGTCCTGTGCTACAGCCTGACCACCCACTGCTGCTTGTTGACCAAACACACAGTGCCTGGAGCCCGCACTGACACAACCAGGATAAGATTCCTTTCAAGGACACCGCACTGAGAATTTCAGTTTGTCTAGGCAAGAAATTATGCGAGCAGAAGAAATTACCACAAAATTAACCTGATCAAGAGATGAATGACTGCATTTTATTGCTTTCCCTGAACACTTTTTTCTTTATAACAATTACATTTATTAGGAATCTGACATTTTTAGATGATCAAGAAGAAAATGGATTTATTTCTAGCAGAGAGATGAGTGTCTAAGATTCAAATCGCTACACTTTATGGAAAAAACATTTTTGGAATACATTTAAAATGAATACTTTTAAAAATAATTGTTATGCAAAATACATTTCTACTGAAACTCTTTCTCAATTTACCACAAAAAGGATAGTTGGGCCGATTATTTCTAGTAGTGTTATGAGTATTTCACAGCCTAAGGATAAGCCTTATTGTCAGTCCTGCAGGCCAAAAAATACGGAAGCAAGAGCCAAACACTTCAAGTTAACCACATAAACAAAAATTACGTCACTTTACTAGCACTAGTAAAATGCACCAGTGGACGTTAAGTTCTTCAGCAACTTTGAAAACAACCCTCTTTTTTACTTAATTGCCCGAATAAGGACTTAAACGACTATAGCAGGCACCAAAATACAATCCAGGCCACAGAAGAGTTTCACTTTATCTTCAGTGGTACTAGCCTTTTCAATTTTGATTTTAAACTACCTGTGTACTGCTTTTTAATCACATATTTATAATACTCCAAATATTAAAGTATTATATACAACAAGAATGCTCCCTGCACTTCTGAATATCTCAGATCTACTAAAAATTTCAAGTTACAGCAATGTTATAGATACAGGTGGTAAAAGACGAAAACAAATCTGGCGTCAAATTTGTTACTGATTAATTTTTTTTTCCTTTTTTTAATTAATAACCCATTAAGGGTTTGCTTGACATCTGCTGTCAAAAGGGTATTTCTGCTACGGACAGGGGATGTGGTTTAAACATGAAATGGCTCCCAGCTGTAAGACGTCTTCTTCCAGATGTACAGTAAGCAAAAGCAATGGAAGAGAACCAGCTGCTAGGATAACAAATTGAAAAGGCCCTTTTGACACAAGCCTTGCCGGTCTGTCTGATCTAACAAAGATGGATCATTCATTGCAAGGTGAATAGAATCTCAGTGTGGCACAGATGAGAAATGTGGCCTAGGCATCCATCTCTCCCCTTCACACTAGGCACACAGCTGCTGCTACTCTGGCACAGAAAAGCCCTGAACAGTTTGTTAAAGCATCTGGAGAGCTGTGCATCATACTATGAGTGCTGCAAAAATTATTTTTTTTCCATCAATAAGAACTACAACAAAAATCACAACGATTGAACTATTATACTCCTGTTTTGAGAGCTGTCTCCATCTTGGGAACTTCAACAGGTTGTACACTATATATTTTGCAGTCCAAAGGGCAGAAGAAAGCTCACAGTAACTGTGTTACTGTTTCCACTTTCAGTTTTAGTTTCTAAAAGATATTAACGAATAGATTATTTGCAATAATGCTACATACTATCTCAGAATGACGTGTTAAGAAATGAAGACTTTTCCAGTCGGTCTGACAATCATTAGGTTAGAGTCCCTACTCATTTTAGCTCAAAGGATCACGAAACCTACTAAGCCACTACTAAAGTCTAAGCAAATAACCATTGGCCACACAGAAAACAGTCTTAACCTCCATAGCTTCTTTCCCTGATACTCACAGTAAGAATCCCATTGCTTAACTCATTTTGGCTCTCTGCCCAGTGCCCAAGGCAAATTTTAAACTAAACCTTATTTATTTACATTTATTTTCATGTCATTTTACGTCATTATATCCCTTATGTTTCCTGTACTCCAACAAGTCTGGGAAGCATAAACCATAGCAAAAAATTACAATTACGCACTAATAAAAGGGGAATTACCAAGTAAAGTTAAAAGTTACAAATAGGCAAGATCTTAATTGAAGGAAACCATTTACTATCCAGGTACCAGGTTTGAAAGTCCCTAGACTTCTACAAATCCTAAGTTCAAAGTACAGAAGCAGCAATTCAGACTTTAGCCAACAGAAGGCATAAAACACCAACACAATTCAGTTTATCATTCAACCATCTCTTGCTAGAGATTTCAGAAATACTGTTTTGAGTGAGCATAGTGCTCTTCCATGTTAGGCTTTACATTCACAGCCTTCAAAACTCCTGTCCGTTCAGTCTCGTGGATCTCCCTCTCTCTAACACATCTACACACTAAGTAACAGCAGCACACTGGCTTTATCTACTTCGGGTCCTTCCAGTGGGCAGCCGTAGCGGGGTGTGGTCAGATTTATAAAAGAAATCCATCAATGCTTCAGGAAATAACTTCATAACCACACAAAAAAGGTTTCAAAAACAATAAAAGAGCACAACTGCTTATTCCATTGGTAAGGCAGATATGTTATATAGAAAACATTAGAAGTTAATAAATCCATATATTTACAAGCATTACTACATCAGCAGAGCTAGAGCTCCAGCCAGTTGCTTGAGGCCCCATGTCTATAGCCGGACCTTTAATGGAAGACCGATCATCAGAGAAGCAGGAGAATGGCTTAATGTAAGCACACGGGCACAGGATGATTTGGGCATCCCTCGTACTGCCTCATGCTTCAACTCTTACTTTGGCTCTGCTGTTTGGTCTCTTTGTCCTGGCTGCTCACACGTCAGAGCTGGAGAAATTTTGATCTGCTCTCCTATATACATGTTCAGTCATTCCCAAAAACACGTGGGCTTGAATTCCAACAGTTTCTCCTGTTAGGAACATCATCTGCCTTCATTTTTTACCTCACAAATGAGGAAGGTCTGCTATGGGTACCCAGAGTAACAGACAGATAGGCTAAAGGCAACGATGGGTGAGTAACAACAGCCATATCTGAGCACATAATTAAACATTCATCTACATAACTCAAGTGTAACCAACAAACCAACAGGATTCTTCAGATTGAGGGGCAACAGTATGTTAATACACATACAGAGATATTCCTTAAGGGACGTACACTCCAAAATGCTGCCATAAAGCACTTCAAATATAGGACTTGAGAAAATTCTCCATCCTACTTGTACCCACTGAAATAAATGCAACCAATTATCCAAAGATCAGACTACTGTATCTTTTATGATTAATAATTTTCTATATAAAATGAAAGGAAGCATCCAACTGAATAATTTGCTGTTGGTAGTTCTCAGCAGTTAAATCACACTGCCAAATTATCTGACAAAGCTTAGGACAGATACACCTTTCAGTTTTTGGAAACATCAACACAAGCTGAATTAACTGAAAACGGACAGTATTTGAAACCCACAGGACTTCTGCTAACCCCTGAAGTAAATTCCAGGAGAGAACTACCGAGACCATTACAGCCCTGTAAACAGTTTCATCTTTCAGGCTGCTTCACAGGTTGTACTATGCTATGATATTTCACAGTTCTAGGACATACAACAGAGTATTTCTACAAAATGGAGATAATCTCTAGCAATATCCAAGCACAGAGGGTTTTGGGGTTTTTTTAACTTTTCATGTCATAGTACTACTGAGAGTGAAGGAATCACACTTAGATCAAAAATACATATTTAGATAAAAAACCAAATAAACATGTATTTAAATACCCCTCTAACACACAATTTTCTGACATCATGTTCAATCAGAATGTATATTATTAGCTCACTTCACTCTTCAACTATGATTCGGAGAGCTTTGCACGTACAGATATTAACAAGAGTGCAATCATCAGACGAAGATGAAGAACCTACAGAATACGTGAAACCATAGATTTACTTCTTGTCAATATTGGGGATTTGTCCTGAATGCCATTACTAGCAGCCTGGATGAGGTGATACATCACTAAATCTCTTAAGGAAGATAGGAGAAGATGCTATTTCTCTATAAGAAAATGAAGTTTTTTAAGTTGCAATGACTGAAGGGTGAGCCTCCTAGTAGTGTGGAGACAACTGGAACAATTTCATCCCACAGAGTACACTGTTGACTTGTCATATCAGTGACTCAGTTTGGAGCAAGTTCTCCTTAGAATTCACTTAGGACTGGTTTTTAGCTTGTTCAGCTAATAATTGCAACGTTAACCTTCTCTTCCTGAGCACATCACGGCAGGCAAATATATTCTTGGAGATATTTACTGTTTCACAACCAGCTACAAAAATCCTGTCCAGAATGTCTAACAGAGTATTCAAAAAAGACTTTTCTAGGCAAGAAAAGCAAAGGCTTTAATCTAATTCCAAATCCATTTCAGGTATTAAAATTCATGTGTAACGACTCTCAGAGAACAGCTCTGTTTTGAAAACTAATAAAATAACAGTAAAATGCTTTGGCACAAATTCAGTTGACAGTTGAAAAATGGTGCACAGATGCAAAAATAGATAAAAACTGCTATGAAGGTTTAAGTTTGCTATGCTGAAATGTTTTGACTCAGTCTGAACCCACAGATTCACAGTCAGCAGAAGAACTAAGCTGAGAATAGCCAGATACTGTTTGTATGTTCAAGGTGGAACTGTAACCGCTGTCTGCTTATTCCAGCATACACAATATGAAAAGTGCCATCTGCTAGAAACAACATCTATTGTCTCTGCTGAAAAGTGAGACCTGGAAGAAGTTTTAATGCCCTTTCAATTGGAATATCAAGCATATTGCTTCAAATGCTTGATATACAAAAGAATCCTTTTTGGAAGCATGTTTTAGAATGGAGGAGCTTAATGTTTGCAAATTTATTAATATTTTCCCTTAAAAATAAGACTGTGAATTTATGAACAAATAAACCGCATTTCCAACTTGTTTAAGTTGATTAGTTTCCTCAACATTCTGCATAACCAATTTGGTATCTATGAGTAAAAATTCACACTTTTCCTGTTTGAAAAGCATACATCTACTAAAGCAGATTAAAATACATTCCATGTCTCTGATCGCAATGAGCATTGTTCTACTTGGCAGTTAAACCTATTCTTCTGAGTTCTTTTTTCCTTCTCTTGTTTGGTGTATGCCAAAATTAAAGATCTATGGAAAGGAAAAATCACATTTAGCAACCTTCCTTTGTCCCACTAAGTGAGAAATTCCAACGAGGATCAATATCTGAGTATTTTACAATCTGTACAAAAACTACATCAGTAAGAACCACATAAGAGGCTGGAAGAAAACTCCTGAAATTCAATTGTTATCTTTAATAAAGGCGGTAATATAATATATTTGTTTTGTACACTAAATATTAACTATTCACACATGCATTTACTGGGCATTCAAGTTATTTAAATTCCCTCTTCTGTGAGCCAAATGTTAGCATATGATATGCAAATGTTAGCATATGATACGCTAACATAACAGCCCCTTTGATATTAAGGTTGAGGTAAGCAGATTTGTTGCAAGAAAAACACCAAAGAGGTTGAGATTTTCAAGACAAGCCTAGGAATTTACACACATTTTCTATTACTGGAGCCTGCACACCAAAATTACATAGACTACAAACCCAAAAAAAGTTTCAAGCCCTTCGTATCTTCATGCTCCTATTTTTCCAGCTAAGAATCTGAGAAATAGCTATATAATATTTTGCAAGTGAGAGGAGAAAAGGAAAGCTCAGAATTGTGAGCCATGGCTGTTTTTACAAGTGAGGTCTGCTCCTAACAGCTGTATGGTGCAGGGGTGGTAGTGTCTTAGGGGTCTGACAAGGCGGGAAGATGGGGAGGTTTTAAAAAAGTTCTAACTTTTGTCCATGAGGTCAAAAACCAGCCTGGTGTTCCAGCTGGTCCCACAGCACTTCACACTATGTTGTGGAGCAAAGACGGTTTGTGCATGCTTTAAGCTAAAACTTAGTGACATCGCTGCCCTACGCAATGCACCTTATGAACTCTATACCCTCTGGCTAAAAGCAGGTTTAAGCCTCCTGCAGCAATTTTACAGCACATTTCTGCAGCAGCTCCAACTCAGAATAGAGCATGTTATCTGGTCTGGGATACTCATGTACTAACACTAAGCATGGCAGTTACCAAGAGAGGCCAGATTCCAATATGCCTACTCACTTCAGAAAGAGCAAACTTAGTAATACTTCTTGAGGAACAAGGCACTACTTGTCATTTTCTAATTTGAAAATCCAAGTTTCCAATTTTACTACTGGAAATGCCAGGCCAATAGCCTCTCACCCGTTTTCTTTGAAAATCCACTAACGTGATGGATGGTGTTAATTGGCAGCTAAGTTGCTCCACACCTGAAAGCAATACCTACGCATTTCTCTGAGCAGCAGCACTGGCAAAGACAAAGACAGAATACAACTAATATTCACACTGATCTTAACGTAACATTGTCTAAACATCCCTTTTGTCCAGCTCACAGGTCTGTGCCCGAACAGCGTAATCTGAATTTGGAAAGTGCACACAAAGGAAGAACATGAGAACATGGTATTACCATTCACTGCATATCAAGGAATTACACGTTACTCTGCTATGCCCCAGTACCCTGTATATCCATATACTAACAGCATATCTTGTGACAGAAAGAAATCTAACTGGCAGATTCAGACAACAATCCAAACTGCAAGTGACCTCAAAGAAATATTTCAAGATGACAGTAAACTTCAGATAAATGATTGAAATTTAATGCTTTTCCCCGCGTAAAGAGCTTAAAGTTCTAAGTTAAACAAAAACTCCAACTGCTGTTTTGTTTTTATAACAGAATAAAGCAAAAAAATACAAGTCAGTATTCAAACTTTGTAAAAAGCTATCAAAATTGATGGGGAAAAAACCCCCAAATATCATTTGTACTCTAAAACTTGTCAAATAAAAGGCAATGCCAAATTCCTAAATGTCATATATATATATAACAAAAAAAATCCTTGCCTTTTTGCTCTTTAACGTAGCTCTCCTTACAGTTGTGCATGAGCTGCAGAATCCACTGATGCTGAGCACCAATGCACTGCCAAGCAGGGTCCCCAGGCGCATGAAGATCAGAAAGATATCTGTAAAATCCAGTCCAAAAATCACAGCTCTGACTTGACACACTGAAAGCCTCATTGAAACAGACCAAAGATGTACTCAGAAATACTGGGGTATTTTATTTCTAACATAATTTTAAAAATTCAGGAGTAGTTACTAAAGTATGCTCATACCCAATGCAAACACAAGCTTTTCATTCTTCCTTCCTCATTAAGTGAAACAAAATTCCATAAAAAAAAACCTTGTAGAAATAAACAAAACCATATATATTTAATATCACATTAATACATATTTTCAGTTGTGCCTGGTAAAGTACTTGAGAAACCAAGCTCTTTATCCACCAAGGCTGCAGATCAGTACTTCATGTTTCACTCAGAATCAGTGATGACATCTCAAGTACATAAAACACAGTATTTTTTTCCCACTTTATATGTCCTGATTGTATCATCATGTAACTTAACAAGTACATACAGAAGGAATTAGGTTTTGGTGGCTCATTAATTTTAGTACACACGTGCACAAACAAATGCAAAGCAAGCTCTTCGAGGTTTTGTTTATTTGTTTGGTTTGTTTTCTTTTCAATCACATTAGGATGCGCACACAGACTGGAAAATAAAAGTGGGAGGGAGATAATGAAAAGGATTGGGCCTTCTAAAACACGGAACCAAAGCACCCTCTAGTCTTTAGGGACAGAGGAGCATTAGAAGCCAGCTGCTGTGATTTCGAAGTGAACACAGAAGTAATACAGTCTAACATGGCATTCAAGCCTATGACGTATTCTTGAAAGAGTATTTTCAAAAAGCAGTAGCTACTCTACTGTTCAACGCACTCCACTGCATTCTGTATTAATGAGACTTAGGACCGATTAAAAAATTAAAGATGCTCAGGGTGAAGTATGCTGATTTATTATCTTAAGCAGTGCAGGGAGTGTTTAACTCCATTCTCCAAAGCTGTACCACTACAATAATACCTAATGTTAATCACGACTGTGCTGCAAAATCCTATCTCCTTTGAGAACTGTCTGCAGCACTTGAACAAAAAATAAACCATCAAAGTAGGATTGGTTGAATTGATATGAATATTACACAACCAACCATTTTGACAGGGTGACATTTATAAATTACAAACTCAAGTCCTTCCTCAGTGTTAAGGGGGACTTTAGTCTTTGCTTAGACTCAGAAAAAAAAAAAAGCCAGTGGTCTTGGAAAAATACATCTACTTGGCTGTTAAGTGATATGGTAAACTATTTCTGAACAGTGCAAAATAATTATCAGTGTAAATACCATAATACAATGAAAAGAAAATATGACTTGAAGCCTAATGATAAACATTGAATATCTGAGGGTGAAAACCACTTGCTCAGCCTTAGACATTGGAGACATACAAAAGAAATATAACAAGAAAAAAACTCATAAAATTAGCAGGTTTTATGCAAATAATTTTACAATTGGGATTTTGGTATTTTCCTCTTAGTTGAAGCTCTCTGAAGAAAGCTTTCTCCACACCTTGCCTCCAGAAAATTCACACTACTGTAACCACATTAGCATATCTAGAGCAGTGAAACTAATTTATTCACTTTGTATGCTGGGATTCCGTTAATTTACTAGAACTAAGTTATTCCATATTTGTCCACTCCCTGCTCTCCTTCATTATACCATTCTACATGTGGAATACATTTGGTGGTTACATTTACACAGTCTGCTTTAATGTAGGCAAGGGGCTAGAGAAAAATTATAGCAAAAAACCCCAAACACTACCCCAGAATCAAATACATATACAACTCCGATTCTTCCAAAGAATCCTTAAAAGACGTCTGAAGACTTGGCTTAGATGAAGAAGCTGCTCCTTAAGGTTTTCAAGACCGACATGCAAAGGAAACAGTGGTGCCTTCTTCAGAAACACAAAATGCTTAACTGTTCATGTTAAAAGGCAATTCCAAAAATAAGCAATATTTATATAACACCTGGAAGAATGAGAAGCACTCTACATAAATGTACACTGATCATAAACTAACCTGATGTAAAGGAAGCTAAGATACCAACACCGCACTTTGTCCTGTGCTACTGGGCCTGGTGAGCACACAAAACATTGAAGACCTCACACAGGATTCAGAATTTTAAGATGCTTCTCACACTGCGCATTTGGTCTACACCAATTAAGATAACGGAAAAAAGCACTGAGAATGTCAAGCCACGCTAGCAGCCCTAGCAACGTCTGAAACTCAAAAGCTTTCTAAGTAAAGCCATCAAACGTTTCAAAGCATTCTAAAGTTTGGCCGACCGTAAAGCAGGTTAAGGTCTACCAGCAGAAGAAGGTCCAACCAACTGGTTTGTGCCTCAACAGACCTCAACATCAGCTTTGTGAATGGCAGAAAAATCTAGGAATCTCAGTGAAAACTGGGGAACTGGTTCATGTTCATGCAATATAAAGAAACTACACTATTTTGACTACTAATGTAGTGAAAGAGCCAAACCCAAATTTAAATGACATTCTGGGTTGAAACCTTCCTATTAACTGACTGAGGATGATTCCATTTCAACACCAAGTCAAGCTGAAGTGTGAGACGAGTTAATAACGAATCTGTTTTGAGATCTGCAATCTCAAATGATCTGAGAGATCATTTCAAAAAGCTTGCAATAAGATGACTTAGAGAAAGCAACAGAACCTAAACATACCTTAAAGATAAAAAAAAAAAAAAAAAAAAAAAAAAAAAAAAAAAAAAAAAAAAAAAAATCAAATTCCATCTCAATTACCCTTCATTAAATTGTTCTCATTCTTAACTGTTTTTCAGTCGCTCAATAAACAATCAAGTACCAAACCATCGCCATTATTTATACAATCACGATATCCAAAATACTCCACTTACCCTACTTGGTTTTAAAAGCAGTATTTAAACCATAGTAAAAATATTCGCTACCCTGTTTAGAAACCATTTAAATACAGACCTAATGCCACATGCCAGATGATGACACTAGCCACATGATTACCTTATGTAACGTTTCTGATCATGCAATGTTGAGGGAGTTTCAAGCAGCTTATCCAACAGAAGTTCTCGTAAAGCTTCAATTCTGGTTTCAACTTCAGCATAATCTAGGAGTAAGGAGAGGAAATAAATCCAATATGTGCCTTCAGCAGTGGTATGAACTGAAAATTAGGTTGTTTTTCTAGGAACACCAGACACTTCTCTGGTTAATGTGGAAATCAATATAACTCATTTCATAACAAGCCACATCTGAAAATTTTGTATACGACAGTTCTACAAAACCAGAAAACTGGACTTTGAAGTCTTTCCAACAATATGCCAGTGGGAGATACCCAAAGTCGCATTTTAATTACCTGTAACATTTTTTATATCAAGTTATTACAAAGCTTCAATAAATAAATAAAATTGGCTGTGAATTCACATTTTGTAGTATATACCTCACTCAGAAAACTTGCCAGAAATATTGGTTACTGTAATTGGTTCCTATAAATCCATAATTTTTATGGATTAAAATCCATATAAAATTCACATGAAGCTCTTTAAACTACTATGTACTTTTTAGCCTTTAAGTTAAAAAAAAAAGGCAGCAAATAACAGAACCCATATCTTACATTTTTTGAATACTTGAACCTCTGTCTTTCCAAAGAGTGACTTGGCTTTTTCATAGTCATTAATAACAACATCATAATCGCCCTTAAAACAAAAAAACAACAAACATTTATATTTATCAAGAAGAAGACAACAGACTGATTTCAGCAAATAGAAAAGTATTTTTAAAGGATCACACCTTCTGGATATTTCTTTCAATGTTTAAGGGAAGGTTAAAAAGAAATTTAAACCGCTGAAGAACATTAAGTGCATTTCTCGTTGAATCAGCTTTGTCCTTGCGACCCAGCACTTCTTGGAATAAGGTATCTGCTGTGTTGCTGGCTCCTATTTAATAAGGATGAGGAGAAGAAAAAGTAGAGTAAGTAATCAGTTCAAATGACATAGATTCTCCTCATTTTAATGAGTCATTCAAGTTTTTTTTAGAGCAAATGAGTAATTATTGCTGAATTTTTATACTTTTTTGTTCAACTTTATTAACATTTTACAACTGATGAAATACTATTTCAAAGTGAACCACTTAGCATTTTAATGTGGTAAGACCTCATGCAATTAAAAACAATCACTCTTCCCTATTTCAAATGCTCAGCTTTCCTGCAGATATTTTATAGTTAGTTTTGGCTCCAGATCTACATTTTACAACTAAATTATGCATCTCAGGATATGGAAAAAGTAGAAAGTTTTCTTCATAGAAAAGTATAATTTCATTATGTTAAATAATGTCATAGCTTTAAGAATTATCACTGGGTTTCACAAACAATTTTTTTGTGTTTTCAAACTAATCTTCAAAATTATTAAAAATATTAGAGTCATGTAAAAGTACCAATGATTATGTCACAGACAATGGCATGACCGAAAAAAGTCTCTCTGGTTACTGTCACAGAATGAATATAAATCATCTTCACACTTATTACCAGTCATACTGTTTTCATCGCATACAGAATCAAGCCTTGGTCAACAATTTCTATACTATCTGCGAATTTTCTTCAATAAATACATTAAATACAGCCTTAAAACCCTTTTCGTGCAGACTAAAAAGCATTCTATTTTGTAATAAGGATTATTTCCTAATACAGAATAGCGGAATTTCATTTATAGTAGGGAAGATTTACACTGCATGCAAATATTTGCATTTTTCAACTCGTGACTTATTTTTAATTAACCAAAAAAAAAAAAAGTGGAACTGCCTTAGCCTGTTTGATCGTTGTATGTAGAAGTTTCTGCATTATCTGGTCTAGTGACTATACTTTAAGCAAAGATGAAAAAAGTTACATCAGTCTCGCTGGGTGGCTTGCATGCCATTTTCTCTAGTCAACACTGTGGGTGGCCTGCTCATGTTAAACTAGTCTTTGTGAAATAATTGTTATATCTAAATAATGTTTAAACTTTGTTGAAATTTTGAAGCCTTGATGCAAAAAAAGTTTTGTCAGGATAGTTATTTCTGCTGCATACCATTTAGCGTCGTATACTTTAATCCATTAAGGAGAAATGCACAATGGAAACAGATAGCTGGGCATTTAAATACAGACAACTGATAAAGTATGATTTTTCCTTTGGGTTTATAATAAATTCTTGTTTCATAAATCCTTTTAGTAAGTAACATTTGTTTTGTTTGAATTCATATGTTTCTTGTCCATTTTTTTTTTAACAGCCAGGAAGCAACGTACTATATGTGAGAATTATCCAAGTTATATTCACAAAGCATTTTTTTTAGTTCAATGCAAATGTTTTTAAAAGGTAATTGACAACTGCAGGAAGAGCACAATGATTTCCATGTTTAGTTTAAAACTACACAGCTTCACCTCTCGGAATTAATTTTTCTGTAGAAATCCTCAATACAAGTAAATGATTTTACTACATTTTTATGGGCACTTTTCTGTTTTGCAGAGAAAATGAAATATATCACATTATTTCATTGTCTTAATGCAATTCAATACTTGACGCAAAACAGGTCTGTCTTCTTAGACTGAAAAAGTATTGTAAAATTTCTTCCCCTCCTCATCTCTCCAAATCCTTTCTACGTTAAAAATCTTTCTCTCTTGATTCCTGATGAATAATCTAATCTTAAATAATCCATGGATAAAGATTCAGATCCATGCTGACTATGTTTTCAAAACAGATGATTCATTTACTACGTGCAAATTTTCTCACTTCACAATAAAGCTCTGGTTATCCAACAGTTGTCTTTTACACCGCCTGACAAAAACACCACACAATGGAATTTGATTGACCTCCTTTAAGACACAATTCTTCATGGAATTCCTGATGGTATACCATATATTTTTATACATATGCATTTAATAGCTTGGTTTAGCGACTAAGCAAAACCTCCAAACACCTATAATCCTTCCTATAATACCACACTGTGCTTCTACTATCTCATGCCATTGCAATAATTTCATTTTCAATAATTTGGCACACTCTTAACATCATTCCAATGCTACGGAAAACTTCCTTATTCTTGGGAGTTTGTAATGAAGCTCGCAACACCAACTGTCTCTCAAAACACGCACCTAGAGTTCATAACAAGTAAAATTCAACTACAGATTTGAAGTCATTCTTGAAAGCAGGCCCTATTACTCATGGATTATGGAAGCTTTTCAATGGTCAGACAAGACACAAAGCTTTGATCCTAAACTACTTTGCATAATATTATTTACTCTTTTTAAATCCTTGTGTTCCTAGTTCCCTGCCTCCCACCCATCATGACTTGCAAAGCATCGGGAGGAAAAGCAGCCAATTCTTTTCACAGCAGAGTCAAACTTAATACCACTCTGAAGTGCCTGGCACAAATTCCTCTACAGATTCAGATTAAAAAGACAGTCTGCATTATCTGCATACAGATTTCAGCCACCATTTATCAAATGAAACAGTGATTATATATTATAGATATATTTGCCTCACGTTAGTGTGTATAGGAAAATGTCACAGACCTAATTTTTCACTTTATTTAAAATCTGTCACACAATTTTGTCAAAGGGAAAGTGCTTTCCAAGGAATCTGTACTTGGTACATGATATGGCATAAATTGCACTGGCAAATTTCAGCAAATGCTTTTTTCCTTTATCCTGTTTGTATCAAATATTCTGCCCATGCGAGATTTTTCTGGGTATTTTTGGTGATTTGGGGGTTTTTTGCATTCCAGGCAACAAGATGAGGGAATAACAACGTTCAAACTAGACCTTTTTCGTGAGCATTAATGAATCTATACTGAAAACAGCTAGACCTATTCACAAAACCCCCTGCTTGCTTTGTGCTCCCCACACAACTACAGACACTGCTTTCTTCATACAAGAGAAGAAAAACAGTGAACTTCCATGTCACTTTCTTGATTTCATAAAACACACTCAGACTTTCCAACACTGAGTCAGCTATCCGCATGTCATTCCTGCTTATTGATACAGCACTAAGGGAAACATCCCTTCCTCTGTGAAAAAAATCACAATGAAACAAAGTAAAATTATCTTGGCAGAAGTCCCAGAATTTAAAAAAAAAAAAAGTGTCTTTTTTGATCTGATGAAACGCATACCGAACTGTAGCAAATTCAAGCCATCTCCCTCAACGCAACCTTACAGCTAACACAAAGAAATAGAACAGAAAGTACTGACAGTTCTTCAAAGCTTCTAAAAAGAATGCTAATTCCAAGTATTCTACACAGCAGCACATTAAGTGAAAAAGATTCTCTTAATAGACCTTGTTATTACAAATAGCTTGTATTTGGGCTTTTTGATTCTCTTGCTCAAACTTCTTATGATCCTAGTATTTAGCTCAGCGCATCCTTCGGCAGTTCTGTCCAACCATACAGCTTCCCTGACTTCTTTGTCCACTTCTTTGTCCAAATTTGAGATGCCACCAAAACTCATTCAAAGTAAGTATTTTAGAATATCTTTATTTTGGTATTTATTCTCTTTGTTATCACAAACATTGCTGAAGGTCACAGCAAAGCTGCTACTCATTTCAAAAGGTGTACTATCACACACTCGAATCACTCTTCAAATGGGAAAAGGCAAAAGACAGACTGTTTTCTACATTCTACCATATTCCTAGGAATATATTAAAGCTCGTTAGAAAGTCCACAGTCCATAAATAGTTGCTGCTGGAAGGACAAAACTTACTGTTCAGGACATTCTCCAGTTTTTGCGTCATGGATCCTTCTACTTTTTCCGTTCCATCCGCTTCCAGTTTTTGATGGATTGCTGGAATAAAGTGTCTAGTTAAAATGCAGAACATTTTAATAGGTGGGAATACATTACATCAAAGTGACACTTTTAAAATAAAAAAATAAAGTGTTATTTTTCTCGTTAGACATAAAAAATACAAACATGCTTCATGGCAGCATAGTCTAGTGAAGGACAGGGCTTAGAGCCAGACTTTGCAGAATTTTAACCATTACCTTGACATGGACTTCCTGTATCTTCTTGAACAAGACAGTAATGCTCAAGGAAAAAAAAACGTGGAGAGAATGATCTCAATCAGCTATCTTGTACTACAAGTGTTAATTCAATTTAGCATCACTTGAGCATAAAATACTTTTGCTTTGTAAGGCAAAGTTTTTACACTGATCTCACAAAAAAGGAATTACTAATAATTAAAGGGAAGAAAGAGTCTCACGGGAAATTTGCATGACCCCTAACAAAAAAAAAAACAACAACAAAAAACCAAGTGCTAGAACACTCCTCCACCAGCTGTTTTCATCTATAAAAATGCACTCTCAAACCACAGCCGAAGAGTGTCTTGTAGCAACACATTGCATTAACCATTACACAGCAGCACTGTGATGCTTCTGCTCAAAACAACCTGAAAATGGAGAGGAGTTTGTCTTCTTTGTTGTTTTTGAAGATGCTATTGTTTTTTACCTGTCATAAAATACCAAAAGCCCCAAATCTTGTTTCCACATGGTATTACTAACAGATGTGGAAATGAGTAGTACCAACATTAATTTGTTGTTTTACCATAATTTCTTTTTCAGGAAGGGAGAGATTTAGCAGCACAGCCTGATTACACTATACCACTCTGGAAATATGTAGAGTGAATGGAGTGTGGATTCTCCTTTCTTTTACCTCCCTTCTGTTTCTCAGCCTTCCTTCCCTCATCTCTGTTCTGTACAAATGGCACAAATCAGTGATTCTCTTTACTTTTTTTTTTTTTAAGGTAGCAGTCCTGTATATGTGCATATAGCAAAAAGCCCAATTATTTAAAAATACTGTTTTCCATGCAAATTTTTAGTTTCTTAACATATGTAAAATCTACTCTAAGAGGCATCAGTTCCTGTCACTTTTGTCAAAACTAAGGCCTAAAACCCCCCTACTGTTTCCTAGGAACAATATATCTTAGTTCAAAACACAAATACAGTTTGGAAACCAGTCTCCCAATTGTTCCACCTTTGGTTTGGTTCGCATGGCAGAGCAAACTGAGTCAGTCCCTCAACTGGATTCCTTTAAGACCAAACAAAACTAAAAGATGCACTCCATGAGTATATCTAACGACTCCAGAAGATATCTGGAACTCAATCCACTGGGTGATACCAAGCTAGCCTAAACACCACCCCAAACTGCATATAACGTGCACACAGAGATGTCATCCCCAACTGGTTTCCTCTACCATGCCATCCCTACTTGCCCATGATAAGCGGATGTAACTTAAGAACACGCAAACAAGGACAGAAACTACCTCTACTAAGGCAGCCTTGTGGCCTCAGCCCTAGTCTAAGCAGAGAGAGAGAGTGGCTATTCTGAAACAGGATGGTCCTTGATAGCCTCCAGCCTCCTTCAAAGGAAGGGGGGGAGGGGGCAGGGGTGTGATTAAAAAAAAGAAAATTCCAATACTCTCAAACATCTAAATGCAACCCTTCAATTCTCTGACCCTACACAAATAATCTCAGGAAGCTCTGCATTTTTGAAAATACAAGAACACCTCTTTATTTTTGCTATAGAGTCATTAGGGGGAAAAAAACCCCTTAAATTTAGGACACCATATTTAAAACAATCAACACTTGAATGAAATGAACTAAAACAAAGAGATTCTTGCTTATTTTGAAGGAACAGCGTTCTGCCTTAGAAGATAGTGTGTTGTTAACTGTAGCACATATTTTATATATGACATAGCCACACTTTATAAATTACATTTAGCCACAAGAATACCTCTACAATTTTATAACAAAACCAGTAAGGGTTCTAATAGTATTATTCCATTTACATACATCAGTTCCAGTCAGGGACAGCCAATTACTGTACTGCAATTAATGTTACATACTGAAAGCAAGGTCATCAGAACACCAACCACAACATAAACAGGTATTTTAAAAACAAATGTTGCAAGTACTATTGGAACCACATCAAACTGCAATGCTTTTCATTTTTATGTATTTTGGAATCAATCTAAGAAGTATATTTTTTAAAGACACTTTCTAAATTGATATGGATAAATAATTAAGTTACATATTGCCTCATTTTTAAAAAAAAAAATTAGTACTCTAGAACCATTAATTACATAGCACTAATTGCTAACTACAATGACACTCCTGAAGGGGACACCTAAGAATTTCCAACACTGAGCTGTAACTCCTAAACCGCTATCAAAGTGCATGTACTGGCAACAAAAGATAAAACATGATGAAGACTTCCTTAAACGTACAGAAGAAGAAGTTTCAAAAGAGCATGATTTACCCCATTAGCACTTCCAAAAATGCCAAGTCATGAACTGCAGTATTTTATTCTGAAAGCAGCTTATTTAGAAATTGTATCATGAACCGGTTCCTGAAAGTTTTAAAAGACATCTTCTCCAAAGCAGTTCACTTACTCATCTCCTTTAGATAAGAATACGCATCAGCAATACTACTCCCTCTTCTTCCTTTTCAAAGATGGAAGATAAGATTTTTCACATTGGAGGCATTGAAAGTTAGCAGCTTGGCATAAAGTATTTGAAATTCTTAGTTTGAAAATAGTGGTGCTGGAAACTGAGGATCTTCTTAAGCCAATTCACTGTGTTCAGACAGTGAAAAAGACATTAATGGGCAAAACCCAAAAGTAAAACAATCTAGTAATTTCCAGAAAGGTGGAAAACACTGTGGAGTACATATGAAGGCATATTAATGTGATGTAACTGGTAATGTAACCCAAAAGGCATTTTTGGACCATTGTCTGAAATAAGGTATTTTATTTTAGCTGCATCACTGCAATGTAAAGGAAGAGGAATGAGCACATGGCCAAGGGCAGATGGAATGCCAGCCTACATCTCTCAAAGTAGCCAGCAGTTAAGATTACCTTCAAAGGCAGCTTCATACCCTCAACTCACCACTGGTTGCCGAAAGAAGAGACAGGCGAGTATTTTAGGTCTTTGAAGGCCTGGAGTACAGACAGGATTTTTTCTTGAATTGTCAGTCACCCTGGACTTACCCAATAAAAACTATACAATTTGGAACAGCAGCTGGAAACCTAGGAAAGCCTGTTTTAACATTTTCGTGGAGCTTTGCTATATGAAGCACGCATTAAAGAAGAGTAAAGGCTAGGTCTAGATGTCAACTAAAGCCAGAAAATTAACAGTATTTTGTATCAACTTTGCTAATAAGTGTTCCCCAGCTAAGCTGAAATATTAAAAGACTTGCAAACTTCAGAGCTGCAGTGAGGTACTAACTAATAAGAGTGAAGAGACTAAGCTTAGAGCTCACAGTCTCTAAACTGTCTCTAAATACTTCAGAATTGGCTATTTTTGGTGAAAACACATACAAAATTTAATCTAGCAAATAAGCCCTAGTACAGGCCTTGTAGTAGAAGGCTTGTGTTAAAAACAAATTTATTTAATCTTAGGAAGGATATGATTTTCTACTTGGCAACCATAAATACAACAAATTAAACCACACTTGCCAGAATCATGCAGTTCTTGACTTGCAAATTTCATTCTTGATTTACTCATTAGATGATCTCAAAACATATTTTGAGATAAGCACCAAAACCAGTATTCTTCAAACTTCCTCTGCAAAACTCAGCTCAAAGCAACACAGATGCAAGGTTTCTACCATTTGCAGAGGCTGGAAATGCATTTGGGTTATCTGAAAATCTTACCCACTTCCACACAAATATGGTTAAAGGAAAAAAAAAAAAAACCACCAAACCTGAACCGAATCAAACCCTTTTAGTCAGCTGCAGAAAATAAGAGGGGGGGGGGGCAAAATACAAAAAAGGAAAGACTGACTCAGCAAAGTCTTTCAGAAGGTCTGGTATGGTAACTATAAAGAACTTGGCACCAAAGCCCAGTAATGGAGGAATGAAAACCAGATGTTAACATGCTGCCAGGATTCACGCCAAAGCATGAATAAAAATGTCTTTGGTTTCCTTTATCGAAATATAAATGATTTTCTGTAATTTGAACAAAACATAAGGTGGCTATTGATAGGAGAGCACCCCTCCAGAGGGTGAAAACTCTTCTGAATGCATTCAACAGGAGCACATAGCTGTATATGATGAGCAAAGCAATATGCAGACAGCATGTCATGAACAGAGCTAATAGTACACTACCCTACGAAAACCTAAAAACCCTGGTTTGTTTACTACGGCCATTACTCAATACTGCTACGTTTGTTTGGTTTTTTCCCCCCCCTAAGATTTCTAGATATTTTAGCAAACTGCATGGTATACTTGGCTTTATTCCGTTAAACACTGCTAATTAAACAAAAGCTACAAAATATTAAAAGTAAATGTAGTATTGCCATTAACTGCCCTTTTGTGTTTTGTTTCTCTAGCACTCACTTTTTCAAGTTTTGGGCAAAACCCAAAAGCAGACAGACTTAAAATGATTAAAAAAAAAAATTAAAGTGCAGTGCTTAGGAAGGGAGGTTTCACTTGGATCACTGACATACTCATCCTAGAACAGGCCTTCAGGGATGAAGTGTAAAAACACTTTGTAAGATGGAAAAAAAAAACCCACCACCAAAAAACCAGGCGCTAACCAGATATAGGATCTTTTCAGACAGGTAAACATCATCCTGGCTTACGTATTAAGTAAGTGTCGCAGGTTGAAAAAGGGAGCTGTTTCCCACCAACAGGGATGCGATGAAATAGTGTTTCCGCTGGAAAAAGCAAACCAGCCAAACCACACACAAGAGAAACTTCCGATGCTTGTTAACGGCTTATCAGCACGTTAATGAGCTCATTAAGGCTTTAGTCGGGCAAAGGAAATGATAACAGACAGACTATATATATATAAGAGATGGAAACAGAAAAAAGTTTAATAGTAAAACGCCCCCAAAATAAAATCATTTTCAAAGTTAAACTGGACTGGAAAAGGGAGAGAAAGAAATAAAGGGAGAAGTTAATAGACAAATAGATGAAAGTATACAATTACACATAAAATCTCCTGATCGAAACGATCCCCACTTACAAACTCCCCTCCCCCCACAATGGTTCGCCACGCCAGTGACGGGGGAGGGGGAAGGAAGAGTCCAGTCCGTTCACCTGACAAAAAAGTTCTCGATCTAAGAACTTTCTCCTGAAGCAAACCTTTCATGCAAATAAAACATAGTCCCTCTTTCCTCCGGAGTGGCTGCAGAGAACTCTTCTTTGCCAAGGATAGCTCTTCCCAGACTCCCACACACACACACATCTGCGCCATGGTCTGGCTTGGTCGTGTCCCAAGGGAATATCTTCAAATTCCCCTGTGCATTGGTGCCTACCTCATCCATGCAGAGATAAGGGGTACCGCTGGGTCAATTTGTCACAGCAAAACAGTTCAAACACCACTCCCGCAGGAATCGGCAGAAACGGAAAAGGTTCTACCCATTTTGCAGAAGGAGTCTTTTACTGCTTCGGGGAAATAGCAGGTCATGGACGTGGCTTTCTCTCCTCGATAAAGGTTTCCAGTCCCGGGGTGTAAGATTCAAGAGTCCTGCACGGCATATTTGAGAAACCCGCAGCACAGACAAGATAGAGAGGACAGTAGATAGAGCAGAGGGGAAAACAAGATGTCCTCGAATCTCTCAACACACCCCCTTTTATGAGTTCATTCTGGAGAGGCGTGTCCTCCTTCCCGGAAGCTCGGGAAAACCACAGCATTCCAGGAAGAAGAAAGCCAGACAGCAGAAGAGCACCCAGTTCCACCATGTTGGACCCAGGACAGTAAGGTATTAGACAAAAGGCCAGCTACAGCCCAACTTTCCCATCATACTGGCATTCCCACAGGCCACATACTGAACAGGAGTGGAGAGGGAAAAAAGGAATAGTGCTGTATAGATATCAGTGCTTCTTCTGTATAGCCTTTTTTCTGAAAATCATGTAAAATGTGTTTGTAGTTGTAACTTCACAAGAAGAACTGTTGCCATGGCAAAGCAGAGAGTCTAATCTGAATCTCAAATTTGTTCAACACACTTGTGTTTCAAAGACAACACAGCATCTTCTTTACTCACCGATACAGATGTCATACTTGCATATTTTTGCATAGTTGAGTGACGGAAGTGGTCATTTCCCTAATTTTTCCCTTTCACTTATATAAAGGCAAACTCAGCAGCCTAAGGCTCTTTGTAAAGAGCACTTCTGAAAAAGCGTAAATTAATTTGCTAACCTCCCAAAGACTTCGTGCAAGACATGACTTGCTCGTGATAATAAAACACAACTTGTCTACAAGCATATAAACAGCAGTCCTTTCAGGAAACCTACTCTCTAGGTTGCAATTAGCATTATGGGAAATAAATCAGCTGAACTCTGTTGACAAGTGGGTCAAGTTGAGGTGAGCCCAGTTCCCCTCAGCTCAGTTTACAGCTCCCTTCAGCTGAACGAAACAAACTTCCTGTTGAACATCTCCTCTGCAGCACAGTCACTGTCAAACTGTCAGCCCAGCTAACGGGCAGAGGAGACATGGGGATCTGATAAGGCAGTTCTATTTTCCAAGAAATTAAACCAAACGAGCAAGGGTTCTGGCCTGTTTGACCTCTTATTTTCCTAGTAAACAGTTTCTAAATCACAAAATGCAATACACATCTCAGGATAGCTTTTTATGGTTTTCATTGCTTACTTGTGAAAATATTAATAACCATTTAAAAGTGCACTTAAGGAGGATCTCCGGGAGGAAGACAAAAACAAGCCATTTTGTTTGCAGACAAAAAGTGGCAGCAAGAACCACATGAGTCATCCCAAGTTTTGTGCTCCTAATTTGTCTGAAGGACTGCACTGAGAAACTCGAATTTAGATAAAAATAACACTAATACAGACAGGAAATGCAAAACAATACTAGAGCTTTTTTTTTTTTTAAATCAGGAACACACTAATTAGTGAAATAAAAGTGTTTTCTTTCGTGATCATTATTTTATTAACATTTTTTACATTCCTACTTGCTCTCTGACCTTTTCTTTTATCAGGAAATCAGTCTCCAAAGGCAAGAAGCCTAGACTTTAACACATGGGACAAGAGAAAAATCACTCAGTTATGTTCAGTCTTCCTGAAACCTCACATCTATGGTTTGCATTAGCTTTCTGTAAATTACATTACATCTTTGATGATCCAAAAAGTAATCTTACAAGACAATATATACATCCACCAGCACTACTTTTTATCCATTGTGCTAACTGTTTGGGAACAGGACAAAGCAAAGCAGATTTGGCTATGAAATACAAGTCATATTTCGATATTTTTTCAGGATTATTTAGGATATTGAACTACTTAAGAAAAATCAGGATACTTAAGACTTACAAAGAAATAGCCTATTAACATTTTTCCTAGCAGTTAATAAAAACTCCACTTAAACAAGTTAAAGAATGTCAAATACTGATTCTTCTTAGTGTTTTTTCCTATGACTATCACCACATTCTTTAGTATTTCCACTAAATCCTTTAATATTTCTCTTCTGTTACTGAGCCTATCCAGATTTAGGCCATTTTCCACAACTGATCAGTAATAGGTCAGTAGGGTAATAAAGATGTTCAGGAGTTAAGATTCATTGCAGGAAGAATGTCCGGATGTCTCAAAAAAAGGGCGTCCCTACCAAAGCATGTATTGTGGAAAAAGCTCTCCTCCTAAAAATTACAAAATTAGGCTGGTAGCCAAAAGCTATCAACCTCTTCTGAAAATACCGTCACATGACAGGTCACAGGTTAATCTGCCTGGGGTGGTAATAAAGGTGGACCACCAGGTGAGACAACACCACCTTCTCTTTTCCCTGACACATGGAAGTGGCTATCCGTTAGAAAGCAGCCCGAGCGAGGGTCCAGAGAAAGCTGGTACTGCTCCAAAGCTGAGTTCCTAAAGTCCACGGAATTGCTCGTTTGGCTGAGGCTATGAGCAGATACAGGTTTTCTTACTCCACGGATCAGCGATCAGAAGTGATAATCCTGCAATATACAGCAGCTACGAAGAGCAGCACAGTGGTAAATGTCCAGTGTACTGGGGCTGGCCCAGCACTGTCTCTTCCTTATCCAGCACAGTCCCTAACTAGACAGGACTACGGCAGCCCACAATGAGCTTTCACCTGAGAGACGGATATACACACTCACACTCTTAGAGCATAAAATAAATACAAAATTATATAAACTAATCTCACTACTGTGTGGCATTTTCCCTATGGCAAGCAGAATGTAAACGGCATCTGATCTCCCAAGTCACAGCATGCTGAATATTCATATAAATATTACAGGCTGACTATGGTATATGGCAGCATAAAACCAAGTTTTTATGTTGTGACAGGACTACGGCAGCCCACAATCCACCTGAGAGACGGATATACACACTCACACTCTTGGAGCATAAAATAAATACAAAATTATATAAACTAATCTCACTACTGTGTGGCATTTTCCCTATGGCAAGCAGAATGTAAACGGCATCTGATCTCCCAAGTCACAGCGTGCTGAATATTCATATAAATATTACAGCCTGACTATGGTACATGGCAGCATAAAACCAAGTTTTTATGTTGTTATAGTTTGTAAGTCATCTTAATATTATCTCCAGTTACTCGCTTTTTCTGGCTTGTGGTCTAAGCAGTTTCATCAAATGCCTCCAATTCCTCTAAGATATATTTGGTGCCATCTTTTTGCAAATATACCACAATAACCAGTTAACCCGTCCCAGCTCGTGACCACACAATACAGATTTCGGGCTCATTATACACTTTTAGAAGAGATTGCAAAGAAAACCAATATTTTTAATATTCAATTCAACCATATACTCAGACACTGTCTTGTCTTTTTTACTGTATTTAGTAAATGCAAGGCATATTTACCTGACAGAGCATCTTGTGCTTCAAAAAATGTGCTGTTAACCCGTCCCAGCTCGTGACCACACAATACAGATTTCGGGCTCATTATACACTTTTAGAAGAGATTGCAAAGAAAACCAATATTTTTAATATTCAATTCAACCATATACTCAGACACTGTCTTGTCTTTTTTACTGTATTTAGTAAATGCAAGGCATATTTACCTGACAGAGCATCTTGTGCTTCAAAAAATGTGCTGAGACCTCCTTTCACATAAGCTAGACTCCCCTCATTTTTCTTATTGGCTTTTTTTTTTTTTAGTAAATGCAAGGCATATTTACCTGACAGAGCATCTTGTGCTTCAAAAAATGTGCTGAGCCCTCCTTTCACATAAGCTAAACTCCCCGCATTTTTCTTATTGGCTTGTTTCTTCAAATTCACCACAGCCATTTTGAGCTGATCAAAACTGAAAACAAACAAGAAAACCCCTGTGACATTCAAACAACAAATAAGGTCAGCTACTGAACAAACAGAACAAACCACTTGCAAAATAAAGCCAGCAACTTTTGCAACAACTACTACGGACCGAGTGATTGCTAACGAGTGTGCTTCTCAATAATGACAATTTACTCCGACCAAAGAGGTTTTTTTGATTTTAATCCTAAATGGAGGGCTCCTCTTACTTTGGATGAAGTAGACTTCTTTATAACACAAATTAGTCAAGGAATTCCTTCCAAACATGAAATATTGCTCTTAGTTTACTGTCTTAGTTTACTACATTAAATAGGCTATCGCGTAATTCACTAGTGAAAAGAGGCCATGCCTCATCAAAGCACAAACCTGCTGGCAAAGATGCTACCCACCTCACTTTTTCAAATGAATCCCATTTCTCACTAGCAGTCCTCATTCTTTAACAATGGATCCGTGGCTACAGAAGTAAAAAGGCTGCCTTTGAAACCAGTGATACAGCCATCTGAACTGAAGAGGATGCATCCACTACTACCTGAAGCTCTTCCCTTCACCTGTAAATCAAAGAGACTATCTGGGCCTCCATGTTCTTCACTTTTGCCCCCAGGGCTTTGTAATCACTCTAGATCTGTTCCACATCTCTCTTGGCAGCGTCACTGATGCCTGCATGAAAACAGCAACAGTCCACGGGCCAAACGTAAAGGAAATTTCTTAAAAAAAAGCTAGAGCAAAGAGATGTTTGTTCTGTCTCACTTTATTATCCCCTCAGCTTTTTAATAAATTATGATCCCTGAAGTTATCAGACTGTGATAGAAAAAAATTCATTCTGAATCACTCTTCTTTTAGTAACTTGATTTCAAAAGATGTTGTCACTACAATAATGTTCTCCTGTTGTTGTTTTGGCTCTTCAACCTACCATCACTTTGAGAGGAAATTACAGTATTTCTCAAGTAGATTAATGGTTATTTCTGGAGCTCCAAAACTCAAAACACACACCCCCCCCCGCCACATACCCCTCAAAAACCCAACCCACATCTGTTTCTACCATTAGATAACAAAAATATATTAAAGAAATTTGCAAAGTGGTGTTTCCTTTCAAAATGCTAATCAGAACACCCAGCTGAAAACAACAACAACAAAAGGCTCATCATTTCCGCTAAAAACGATTTCCAGCAAAAATGTAGTTAAGAAATGCATTCATGAAAGCACATACTATGAACTAGATTTAAAAATTAAGTCATTAATGGTCAAGATTTTGAAACATTTACCTCAAAGATCTCACTTGTCCAACTTCTTTTACTATAGCATTTTCCACAAAAGTTAACTAAAAGCTAACTGATACTAACAACAGCTTTACTCTTAGTTGTCTGTTCAGTGTCCTTATCCTGAGCCACGTGACTGAATACCTGGGGTTTCCACTCAAGGCCATGCTGCCTAACTACTGATTCATAAAGGGCTTCAGCCTGAAGAAAGACAACTTCCATCTGACATAGGGAGGAGGAAAAGGGAAAAAAAAGCCATAAATAATGGCCTAATGGTTAAATTAGACCTAATGGTTAAATTAACGTAATGGTTAAAAAGGAGCAAACTGGTTGATTCAAGTCTCCAGCCAAGCGCAAAGACCACAGGCAGGAGAGTCTACAGGTCGATTACGGTAAATGTCAACCACCAGTGACACATTTATTGTATAATGAAATAACATCAAATGGCTTTCAGTTAAAACAAATATTTATGTGATAGCAACAAACCTCGTGGTGGAATGATTCTCAATCAGGTACCAGGCAGCAGAAAAGTTTTCACTAGTGAAATCAGCACTCATTCCAGGAAACAGTGCTTCTAAATCTTTTTGAGGAAATCTGCCTCTGAAAAATGAATATTCATCTCTTCAGTGAAACATATTCTTGTGAACAGCTTACAGTAAAAATGTCACATAAAAATCCTCCAAACAAACAAAAAACAAGTCATATTCCAACAGGATGTAGATATAAACTTGTATCTCACCATGAAACTAAATTTTGTATTACAGGCACATGTAGCATGACTGGGAAAGAAAAGATTGAAGTCTAATCTAAGTAAAACTACTTTTAACATTTCGATTTCACCACTACATGTGACAGACATGTTGTCTGTACAAAATGCTTCTAAAGAGAGAGAACTGCTGCCTTCACTGAGACTAGACAGACTTACCGTGATGCTATTAAGAATCAAATGCAGGACCATTAATGGGGAATGTACTCAAAGTCAGCTCTACCTTTTAAACAGGAAAATCAGCACATCAAACCAGGTTTTGGTTTCAATAAGAGAGAATATTCTCTGTAGGCCATGAACCAGTGGCTCCAAGTGGAACCAATCTTGGGTGGGGGTAGCAATCCAGAGTCAGCTACTGGAATTACATTTAATATGTATGATAAGCCATTTGAATAGACACAAAAGCAATGACTTGTTAGTTTTGGGTTTTCTGTAATCTAAACACATTTCAAGAGAGCTAAAGCTGTTTTTATTACCAAGAGCAAACAGCAAATTAAGAGAAGCAAATGTAAAGGCAAGCGAATTAAAAAGTACAATTATACAGAAACAAGATTTGTTTTCTCTAAGTTTCTATTCATATCCAAATGGCCGTTAGCACAAGTAGGTACAAAGCACCTACATACATAATGACATAGCACAGAAATCTTTCATCTGTAGCACCTGATTACGGCAGAAGCATGAAACAATACTTTTTAAAAACAAGAAAAAAAATCAAATCAGAGCAAGGAAAAGCGATGGCAGACATGAAAAGTAGAGAGACAGAGAAAATGAGAAAAAAATGAGGAAAAAATGTAGCACCTAAAAACTAAGGCCTCAGCATTTCTCTGTGTTTAATGAAAAAGAGATAATGTTAATGAAAAAATTTATAAACATAAGTAGTGTGATTCAGGTTTACCAATAACTGAATTTCACGAATGCCGGTTAGTGAGCAGAAAATGCTGGTGGATGTAAGGAGAAGAAAGTTTCAATTTATCCTTCCTTTAAAGGCATTTTAAAGATATCTTATTTTTCATTCAAAGCAGTCAGAAGTGCCCAGTAGGTACATGAATCTGCAGGACAGGATTTCCCATGTGATACATGGTATGGCTGTCCAAAAAACACTCAAATATGCTGCTACCAAAAGCCACTTATTATTGCAAGTTTTTAAGACATATGCATGACAGTTCAAGCTTATGCATGAGCTATACAAATCCTAGGGAAAAACCCAACTATTTTATATATAAATATTGAGATAAAGACCAATAATTTAGCTAGGAATGTAATAAATTCCTGCAAATGAGTTTTGCCCACAGACAGTGGGACAGAAATTAAGTGGGTTTTTTCAGTTTGATGTTTGACTGCATTGGAAAGTTATTGGGAGCTTTTTTCCAGCAGATGTATTTGTGCAGAACCATAAATTAGCAATGCATTTATGGGTGCTTTTATCTGTGTGGACATATTTTAGACATAGTCACAACAGAGTAGAAACATGAACGTGAATGTGTGCGGTATGTTAACAATATGTTATACTCTATGGCGTAGTATCCTTATTTTTACCATAAATTTTACCAGTATTTTTTCCACTAACAGATATGGGGAGCTTGGAATGACTTGCTACAGCTGTCTTCCTAACAAGCCGCTCACTAAAAAGTTCAAACTGAAAGCAACTCTATTTTAAAATGTCTGTCCAGATGAATCTAAAAGAGACTGACTCCACATACACACAAGTTTGTTTCAGTTAACTTCCATTAGTAAATTAAATAAATAAGGCATTGGAAGTTCTCATGAAAACTCACTGTTTACTTATAAACAAGCATATACGTGACTTGAAAAAGTATTTCTGATCTACTCATTTCCACACTATAAGGTGATTATGAACCAGTAGCAAAAGCCAAGACCACGCTGACATGCAATGAAATTGTTGATCATTTTTCTGTTCACTTGCTTATTATATGAAAATCACTTCGGGAAGTAACTCAATACTTACTCATTGATTAAAAAGCAATCACTGTGTTCACTTGCTTATTATATGAAAATCACTTCAGGAAGTAACTCAGTACTTACTCATTGATTAAAAAGCAATCACTATAAAAGAAGCTTGGAACAACAAATTCAATCAAGAAAATCTCAGAAAAAGGAGACAGAAGTTTACCATCCTTGACAACTCTATGTATTTTGCTACCTTTACAATTTCAGTGAAGGTTTTTATATAGCAGTACTTTCTGCCAGGCAGATTATGTAAAACAGAACCAGATCTGGTACTAGACCTGTAGTTAACCTTTTAAAATAGTCTTCTTCATCCATCAGCAAGAATTTTAAATATAAAAGCCATTAAGATTTCAGATACTGTTTATATTAAAGAGAACTACAATAAACATAAATCTGGTTTCAAGCCACTATATAATTTCACTTCCTCACACATATTTTGAGTATATCTAATACAGTCATGCAGTATTACACGGAGTCGTTCTTGCTTCCACGTAAAGAGCACGCATATCTACTTTGGATTCAAAACACATCGGGTATAATCAATTCTATCGATGGGCAGATGTGGTGTGAGAGAAGTCCCTCCCTCCACTACTCCAACCTTTAGGTTCTCTATAGCCCGATTCTCAATAAATCTGATTTAACATCACAGCATACATTGGCTTTTACAAATTCTACTACAGAACTTAACCATATGCATAGCATTTATACGCTCCGGAGGTTTAAGACTGGCTGTAATCTCCACGGCTAAATGACATCCTCTGCGCAGTCACATTTGAGTAACAGTGACAGAATGCAATGGATATTAATGAACAGAGCACCCGACTACACTCTGTTGTAGTTAGCTTAGTGAAGTGTAACTTTTCTGTAAAGATTATTTTCCTCCCAGAGTTTCAGAATCCCAAAGTTTGCTTTTCAGCATACATGACAATATTTGCAGATTACAGACAGGTCCCAAAACAGGATACACCCACCACAAGGTGACTTGAACTGCAATTCCACGGGAGTTCATAGGTCAAAAGAAGTAACTTCAAGTAAACAGGTTCTGAATAGCCACCACCATACACGAGCTGCAGCTAGAGCTGCTGACCACTCCCTGCTCTGTCTGCTACCAGTCAGACGCCTAGAAGTAGGCTTTGTTACAGCTGTGCTGTGTTAATAATGTATGCAAAAAGATCATCATAGGCAACACTGGAGTAGACTAAACATAGCAAATCAGAAGATGTTAACAATGGTCTCTCCAACAGCAAAAAGACAGGGGTGCACTTGGGCATTTACTCCCTATTAGCCTTGGGTTTATCAGAAAGATGACAACAAAATGACAACTGTATTTGAGAAATGGCAGAATGGGGTAAGAGAAATCTACTAGATCATAGGCTGTAGCTCCAACCGATGCATTAGCCTATATATCGCATCTGCCTCCTGCAGCTTTCATGATTTTTATCTCTGTGATAAAAGTTTCCGTAAGTCCATCACATTCAAGGATGAAATTTCCATACAAGCCATTTAAAAATAAATAAACATCAAAGCCTCCAGAACGTCTTTTCCTCTCTCATGGTGGCAAACTGATGTTTACCATTAGATGGCAGCGTAAGATCATCTGTTCCCTCCCAGATGAGTTGTTTTGGAAGCTGGCGTGGGAAGAGGGAAGCATCTGTATTGAGTGGGTGGATACAGAAGTATGTGGAATGTACTTAGCATGTCAGCTACTTGCTTTCATGTAGGAGATGGACCGACCATAATGACCTCTGCTACATGCAAAACAACAAACATCATTCAAAAACTTCCTAACCACCACTAGGTCTGATTGCTGTTATTGCCTTGCAGAGAATAGATTTTCTTAGTCTGACAGAGGAGGTAGAGGTGGCAGGGACTTTTGATCAAAAAAGGACTTGTTGTGCAGGAGGGGATAGTATATGGTACATCCAAACACGCAATTCATTCACAAATCTTATGTAGATCTAAATTTCCCACCAACAGATTTCAACCACTGCCTCTATGAAACAGGCATCACATACTCTCTTCCAGCACTGTTCAAAATTCTGAACAATCCTATGTTGGTATGACATAACCTACCAACCTGCTCTTGTAACAGCTCTGAACTGCTAAAACCAACATTGCTGTTAATGTTAGCATTTTCATGCCAAGTTTCCTCATTTCTCAGACTGAGGCAACTACTCTGTATACTCCTTTTTTTCCTGCAAGCTACTTCAGCCTTCTGTAAGGATTCCTGACTACATCTGCAAAACACCACAGCCTGGGTGAGAAAGGCAGCATAGATCTGCTTTGCACTGAAACGAGCATAAAAGATGGTGACAGAAAACCAAAGTCAGCTCCATTCTGAAGATTAAATAACTAGAAATTTTTTATATTTAAATTCAAATATTAAATTCATAATATTTAAAATACCTCTCTTCTGGTGTGAATTAAATACTTCATAGCATGCACACAATATGCACTAAATCATAGCAATGTGAAAAAAACTCATCTAATCGGATTAGTTCTGTGTTTTAAAAGATGACAACTGTTAGCAAGGCAGGAGAACAAGTATGTGCAAACACTTCTGTGAATACATTTGACTTTAAGGCTCACCACTGGAACATAATAATGAGCAAGCTCAAGTTTCATCACGATATAAATGATTTTACTATTTAGCAACAGAGATTCTCAGTTAGTTGTATAGCACAAGAACAGCAATTAATTCTTGGAAAATATGAAGAAGTTATCAGCCAGAAATCATGATGGCTTGCACATCATCTATACATACAACATTTAAAATACCGTGACTATGTAAAAAATGACCAGGGATGAGTGCATATCCACAGTTCTTACTTTGCATCCTTGCAACATTTGAATATGAAAAGAGAATTCCAGTGTATATTTTAAGTACGTATACTATTCCAACAATAGATCTACAGGTAGTATTCTAATTATTGAAAAAATGTGTTAGATCCACTGTGATTTATTTTACTTAATTCACAGTTCAAACCTTTTGTTCACTGAAAACCCAGTCACCCCAAATTAAACTCCAATCTTAAGTCTACTGACTCAGAATAAATATCTTTTTGTCCCTGTGCTTGCCTAATACTTAATGAAATGCTGTACTAAAGCACTTCAGTTCATTACTTTCAGGATCTTTTTTCTAGTATTTCAGTGTCCCATTTGCAACACCTTAAAAGCACCCACCTGAATGATTCAAAAGTACCAGAAACAATGTTTTAAAAAGCCACAAAAGGAACTTTCAGAACTAAGCGTGTCTCTAACTAAGTGTGACTCGTATTAAAAATTTTAAAATATCACAACAGATAGGTGACCTAGCTCCTTCCCATGCTGCAGATTGTCTTTTCTGTATAATTTGCTTATGGTTGACAACTGCTTTCTAGAGGGAGGACTTTTCTCTTTCAGTCTGTAGCCATCCACTTCCTGCCTTCCCTTCTAAATCATTACTATCCTACTCTCTCACATCTTTTTTTCCCCGTTTTTCTCCCTGGTCCTCTCTTTAAATGTTTTTGGGGTTTATTTACTATTATTTGCATAACAAATACAAGGCAGGCCTTTTCCTTTCTTATCAGCTATCAGGCTGCAAGGATTATAACTGCCACCAAGTCAGACAAATACTGAATGCTTCCACTTCAAAATTAAAATACATTCTAATTCACACACATTTAAAAATAAAGAAGGCAAAAGTATTAATAAAGGAAAGACACATTATGCTGCAGAGTTCCATTCTCCTTGTACACCAACTACTCGTATACCCAACTACTCTTCACCATATTACGCCTTCTTTTATTTTAAAGCAACCCAAAATTCCAACAATTTTCATTACTTCTGGTGACAAATTACTCCCCTATCTATTATTAATGGTTATTGCTAATATCTTGCTTATCCACTTCCTTTCTTCATTCACTACCTTGTACAAAATCTCATTAATCACCCACCCCATACACTGAGTACTTACTTGCAAGCTGCCAGAGCAGCACTGTGCTAGAAAGGATTATTACGGGGTTTTTAAAACTTACAAACAGGGGAGAGAGAACAGAGGATACAAAATAATTCTTCTAGTAAGATACTGGAATACTCTCCACACTCCTAGAGTTCACATTTTGACAAGGTCTGAAAACTGGAGAAGATGAAAAAAGTACCTGTCAGAAGTTACATCAGAGGCTGGAGAAAATACTTAGAGACAAAATCTTGAGCTTATTATGAAAACATTGGGTTAGTACTTTGAAAAGAAAGAAAAACACATATTCAAACTAGGAAAGAAATGCACAGCTAGAGGCTGGGAGGTGATGACAGATCCATTCAAAATCCCATACAGACTTTGGGAAAGTGCACTTTCCCCATCACAAGGTAACAATGGACTCTGCAGATTTTCTCCAACACACACCTCCTCACAGAGCATTCAGACATGAGACCCCCAGTAATAGTTTTATTTTAAATAATGTTTGGTTTTGGTAGAGCTGGTATCTTGATCAAGAGAAATATTACTCCTGATGCTATTTCTAGGAGTTAGGAAGGTTTGAAGCCCTAAGAGTGGCCCCTTTAAAGCCCTCTAATTCCATTTATCACTCACTACGAAGTTTTCATTTTCAGGAAAAAAGTCATAAATTCCACCATACTTACAAAAGTAAAGAAGTCTGTGGGTCAGAAAACAGTAATAATATTTAAATAAAATAAACCGTTTGATGCAGTATAATAAATCACATTTTACAGCCCAATTTTAGCAACAGATAGCAATCTAAACATCCTTAAAAGCCCCAGGAAACTCAAATGAAACAGTAAGTATTCCATAACTACAATGCACACAGCCAAAGCCTTCAGTTATTTACCAATCCTCAAAATCTAAACTTTGCTGGGGTTCAATATATCGTGCTTTCAGATTATCTATAGTTCCATTTGACGATCCACAAAGGAGGATTATGAAGCAAGATAGAATGTGCACCAACAACTCTTTTGAGTACCACACAGCATACCAACAGCTAATGTATGTATGCATTTTTAAATCTTTCCCTGCCCTGTAAACCATTAAACTTTTCTGGAATTCACAAAAGCACATATAAAGAAAACCACTAAAAAAGTGGATTAAAGGCATTTGGTACTCACTTGTCTATCTCAATACCAAGCGGATTAGCTGGACGTAGGGACAAGGGGGGAATCCCTTTGTTCCTGTCAGTGCGCATGTCATAATAGTTCATTTCATCCACCCAGACAGCAGACTGATCCAAGATACCTAGAGAAAACAAAGTGCAGATCCTTAAAACAACAAGAGCGGTCCAGCACCATCAACTTCTAACATACTGAATTAATTTGAAAAATCCCGATAAATATAAAATGCATGCCTAGGTAATATATTGGAATATACACAGCAAAACAACCTGGATGCAATTACGCTAAATTATTTTATTATAGCTGCTGAAAAGGTATCCATGGCCAGGCATGAAACATGACCCTCTTAAAGTGCATGGAGTTTCATGTATGTTAAGAGCATTTTCCTGATCACAGAGTATTAGTAATTTTCATTCCTCCAAGTATTTTGGTATCTGTCCAAACCTTATCATCTGTTAGTTCTAAAATGAGCAATTACCTGGCGATGGTCTTATTGCATATTTTAGGGAAGATCCTTTTTCTGTGCTATTCGCTAACCAGAAAGTAGGTGACATTCGGCCACATGTCAAGATGGATGACTTGAAGGGCACAGGACTGACTTTGTTTCCAAAGCCTTAGCAGACAATGTGGAAAGGTCAGGCACAGTAGGTTTTGACCCTCTGCCAAAAACGCAGCCAGCCATACTCCTGGCAGTGCCCTCATTTAACATATCCATCAGACATTCAGCACCAGAAACTACCCTATCCCCACACCTACTCCCTTTTTAAAACACCAGTTCTCCTCTCCCATCACCAAAAGCTTCACCGTGCAACATTTGCACTTAATTCCCCTTTTTATTGGTAGGATCTTAGCTCAGCTTGGGAGAAATTAAGTGCTATGACTGTCACTGAACCACAGAGAACAAAAGCCTGAAACAGTTCTTGTGGGTAGCTCTATGTTAGAAAAAGGTAACTATTCAACTTCACCGATGAGGTGTTCTGAAAGAAACATTTTCAATCCAGTGGGTATTTAGACTAGATTCTAGAATAAACAGAGATCCTAGACTGCTTGGCTATATTGTTTCAATGGTTAAGCATCTCACGAGTAATACTGAAGACTTTACATCTTGCAGGATGGTTTGAATTACAAACAAGAAATGGCACTGAGGACTCAACTTTCTTGTAAGGATTAACTGTCAGCTCAGGATTTAGGTGCAAAGCTCATGAGCTGGTTTATATTTTGTATTTATCTGGTAGACTTAAGAGTAATTACTGGATCTACCATGAACTTTTTAAAACCTTTAGAAGTTTAGTGCTACACCTTATAGAAAAATAAAGGGCTGCTTTTTATTAGTCATTGATGGTTTTATCAGAATATTGAGATAGGAGAATTAATTTCACATATACCATGGGTTTTTTATGTATATATTTGCACATCTTATTGATATACTCTGCTTTTTCTAGACAACTAAAGATTGTCCTGAGGTGGATCCATTTTAAACACACATTTTATTTAAAAAGGTGCTCAGTCATATATTTGTTTAGCAAAGAAAACAGACATGCATTTGCACAAGAAAAATACCTATTTTTTCAGGTTTAAGCAGTTTGAAGGAAACAGTTGAAGTTCCTTTGCCACCAGACTTTGTAGTAACAATAATGTCTCCCTTGTCATTTTTAGCCTGTCCGACTCGACACACAATTTTACTGGCAGACATCCATTCAGCAGTTAGCAGGCAGTTGTGCCCACAGATTGTTAAACCTGTGGAAAAGAAAAAAAAGAAATACTTTACTGTGAATACGAGTATCTTTTGAAATTCTGTAATGCAAATTCATTTATGATGCTTCATATA
>NW_010392526.1:42200-50297 GCF_000710305.1 Buceros rhinoceros silvestris | reverse complement strand
GATGGGTGAAGTCAGGTGGGATGGGGTGGGGTGATGTTGGGTGGGATGGATGGAAAAAAGTGGGGTGGGATGCAGGAAGAAGTGGGATGGATACCCATGGGTTTTGGTGACAAACATCCTAATGCCCCCGTGGTGATTTCGCAGGGGTCTAAATGCTTCTAGGGAAAGGAGCTCCCAACTGCTATTCCCACCTCTGACCACTAATAAGCAAACTGGCCCCTGAAGTGAGCTCCATCTGGAATGGATCCAGTTGGCATTCACCCCTCTCTTCAGACTAACAGGTGAATAAGGTGCTTCTCCCATTACAGACAAGGCCAGAAGGTATAGGACTCCTAAGGAACATCACGGTTACAGCAGGAAAGGGCTGATCATGGTCGCATGATTTTAAACAGAAGAGAAAGCATTCAGGTGCCCACAAGGCATGCTTTATTAAAATAAGGGCTGTTTTCTCTCTTCCAGCTGTATGTCTGGGACCGCTAAACGTCAGAGGCTGATTTTTCTGTGGTCTCTCCACTGTGGAATGTAATACAGAGGGATTTAATCAATAGGGTGATACAGGAATGTAAGCAGGATTCTGTAAAGGTGGCTTCGAAAATCTATGGAATATAATGGAGACTCCCATATAATTATTAAATACCCTATAAAAAATCCATGGAAGGAATAATTCTCCATTGGTTTAAAAATATAGAAAAAGATGTATCCCATTTATAGCAGCACTTTCCAATAATAGCAGAAAAAATGCTGTAATAAATGAGATGAATAGCGTATCCCACCTCATCTCTGCAAAGACCCAAGAGCAATGTGTTGAGCATTTTGTCCCTGCAACAGGAGAGTTCCTTCCTGGTCCATTCACTAAGGCTCCCCGTCCACCTTCTTAACAGCTTTAGGCTCTGTGCAAAGAGGAAGCAAGCTATGGAACCAAAAATGTCGTGGTATAAACTAATGAGGTTTTAAAATCAAATGATTTGGTGTTTTGGTTTTTGCTTTAAGAATTAAACCTGTCAGGATGTCTTCCTTTGTCTCCATTTACGTGCATTCCCTTTCCATGACGACTTATTGTAATACTCTGGCTAGGAAGAGCATCCGTTGTGCTTTCCCACACTTTATGTTATACAATTTCCTTGTGTCCTCTTATCCCCATAGCTCTAAACCGTGCCTTGTTCCCAGAAGCCACAGCCTCAGGTTTTATTCTTTTTCATATTTTCCTATTGGGAAGCATATTTTCCTTGTGGTGAAGTTGCCCTGGCGGATGCTTTCCTTGTAGTAAAATGGGAATCTCTACCGTTATGAAAGCAAGCCAACCCATGTTCAGGAAAAATCAGGGATGCCTGAGTCAGTACTTCGGCTTTTATACTCATCCAGACATTATTGCTAAGATGAAAGGGGAAAAAACCCACAAGTTCTACTGTTTGCAGTAAAAATGACCTTCAAATTAGGTAATAATGAGACCGGCAACAATTGCAGGCTTTGTAATACCCGCTGCTGTAAGCACTGAAGATTTCTATTAGGGAAGGTCACAAAATAATGTATTATTTAGACACAGAAAAGTGGCACTGCACAAATAAAAGAGTAACTGAGAGAACGTCTCTCCTGGAGTCGCACCATTTACCCCCTTAGGTTACTAAGGCCATGCAGCCTGAGTAGGCTCCCTGTGCTTCCTAAATGCTGGAGGCATCTTCCCACAACCCAAGTAGCTGCAGAATGCCAAAATCTGGAGGAAGCTGAAATTCTGGAAGGGATACCAAAGGAGGCGATAAAACAGCTGCTACTGGCAAGATGTGCAAGCCGTGCTCCAGTCCTGCTCCCACAGAACTGAGTGGGAGTTCTGTTCCTGATCTCAGAGCACAGGCTGAGCCCATCTCATCCAAATCCTGAGCTGCTCATTATCTGCAGTCTGCACCTGCTTCTGATTTAATCTGTAAACAGAAGTGGCCTCTCAAATGTACTGGAGCAACCACCGTGGATTTCAGCACAGATAAAGTACTGTCACCAGGAGGCTCTGGCCCCCTCTGTGATGCTGGTTTCTGATCATCAAAACACAAATACTGACTCACTCCTGCAGCCTTCACAGGAGCTTTGGTGACAAGGTTTTCTTTTTTCAGAAGAAATGAGTAAGTAGTGGCTCAAGTCTGTAGATTCTCAAGAAATGAACACTTTTTAGGCTGAATACTAGGACAATTTTTTCTTCAGAGAGGTTTGTGAAGCATTGGAACAGGCTGCCCGGGGAGGTGATGGAGTCCCCATCCCTGGAAGCGTTCAAGAGACATGTAATGTCTCTGGGTAGACATTTTCTGTAGATGCTGAGGGACATGGTTTAGTGGTGACCTGGCAGTGCTGGGTTAACAGCTGGATTCGATGATCTTGAAGATCTCTTCCAACCAAAATGCTTCTCTGATTCTTTGACATTTCTGCCCACTGGGATAATTCTATATCCTTTGGCCAGATATGGATTATGATTTCTTGCAAATGGCCAACTCTGGAGATTAGAGTGGATAAAGCAAGTAAAATTAGTGTTGACTCTATCATCATCAGCATATCCTTGAGGGTTTCTGTTACTTTTTTAAACTATAGACACACAGTTGGATCCAGCTAGCTCTGTGTCTTTTCTCCAGCAGCCAATTCTGGATGCTTAGTAGAATGATGTAAGAGTAGACTATGTATTCTTCTTCTATTTACTTTATAATTTTCCAGCCACTAGTGAGGTGGGGACTTCCAGAACTCAGGGTTGTATCCCAGCTACTATGCTTAGTAGCTACCTGTGGTCCTGTACTCTGGGAGTTTGTCTTAATTCTTTTTGAGGCCATTTGTGGTTTTGCCTTCCACAGTGTGCTGTGCCATGATAATTGCTCACTGTGTAAAAACCATTTCAAGTCTTCTTCCTGCTGTTTTATTAACTTTTATCCTATTTCATTAAGTGTTTCTTTGTTACAGAGGCAGTAGATGAAATTTCTTTTTTGACCTTCTCACAATCATTATTTTCCAATCTTTAAGTGTATTTCCCCTCAGCTATATCCCTCTTTCAAGCTGATGTGGTTTTCTGTGTCTCCAGTGTGAAACTTTATCATCTATCTCTCTATCCTTTCTGATTTCACTAGAAAAAATTACTTTCTGTAAAACTTTGATTCTACTGAAACGACTATTGAATTTTGCTGGATCTGGAATAGGCAAGAGCAGTACGGTGAGGGCCTCAGAAGAACATGTGAGCGATAGAGTCCTGTGACTTTGGGGGTCTCCCCCATCATCTAAGGGGGGAGCTACTAATTCTTAACATTCAGTTCCTTTTTTTTTGACCGCACCAACATTTTCAGAGCGCTTTTCACCCTCCAGATCTCCTGTAGCGAAGAGATACCTCAAACCAGTGCCTGTGAGTCTATTGTTAGGGTTATTTTTTCCCATGTCCATTACTTTGCACTTATCATTGCTGAATTTCATCTGCTATTTTATCACCCAGTCACTCAGTACAGTGAGACAACATTGCCTTGACACCTCCTCAGTTCCATCCTGTACGTGTACAGCAACTGCAAAGCAGCTTACATACAACATATTGCAGATGTTTAAATAAAAATGTGCAAAGGAAAGACTGTCTTTAGGTTTTTTCATTTATCTACAGAGCATTTTGCACAGTTTTGGGTACAAGATTAATGATAGCAGCAATGAAAAATTGCGGCAGAATAGGAGAGTGTCCTTCACTTGCTGTAAAGTTTCAGTGCCTGTAATGCCCTTGCCTGTGATTCTCCATGAGCGGGTTGATCATGGAGCAGGGCCACATCCTTCTTTGGGGATCTGGAGATGCACAGAAGCACATGCCTCAGCTGCGCACAGGGATGCTGGTTCTCTCCAAAGCCGGGGGATTTTTTTTGTGTGTGTGTGTGAGGCACGTAGGGAGAACCCGTGGCACTGCTCTGGGAAGCCCTGAACTCACAGCTTTGCAGTGAGACAGCCCCTGTGCTTGGCTCTGTTGCTCCCTAAACCCTCTCTCTTGTACATCCATGTTCATTCCGAGCACCTTCAGGGGCAGATAGAGGTCAGGCAGGAGGTTCATGTCTTTTGAGGCAATGAGAACAGGAACAAAAAGCCTTCACATTTTCCATCCACTTCAGAGAGAGTTGCCTGAAAAAAGTCTTTTTTATTTGACATTGTGAAAATCTCATATCTAACATAAAGTCTCACAAAACAGAGCCTTATTATCTTACAGCTAACCCTCAGTTTTGTAGACAACAAAACTGCCATGTCCCAATTTCTGATTAAGGAATATTTTTAACCCAGAGATGTTTTTTTAGTCTAGATGCATGATAGATCATCAAGGGGGAAAATGGGCTTGTCTCTTAAAATAATCTCCATTTCAAGAAAGAAAAAAAAAAAATTGTTCAGAACAAATAACATCCGTAAAGTACAAGTGTAGTTCTCTGAGATCTGAACTATTACGGCCAGAGATAAATTCTCTCCTTTGGAAGAGGATGCTGAAAGACGAGGAAGTTTTCATTTTGCTGAAATACATGAGGCATTTCGGATGGTTGGTTTCACCTCTGGGCTGCATGTTTCTCCTAAGCTATCCTCCCTATGCCAAGGGGAAGGCAGCGCAGTGTGAACCGCCCATTGTGCGTACACCTAAAGCTACCGGCAGCTCACGTTGTGAAGTGGAGGGATGACAAACTGCAGAGGTAGGGTGTTCAGGGAACAGATATCCTTGTTTCTTTAAAAGACTGTGTTTCCTTCTTGATGTCCTTTTCCCCGTGACCTGCTCTCTGCAGAGTCTTAGACTGCTCTCTAAGTTCAAGGCCCGTGCAAGCTACTGTGCAAATTTGAAAGTGGTCTTGGAGGTGCAGTCCCAGTTCAACAGCATGACTGACAGGGTCAGCTCAAATTCCTCACGAATAAACTGTGGTTTGCTGCTAAGGAGTAGCAGCACTTGGTTTCTAGGATTTATCCAGTCAAAATACAGGAAGCTAAAACATCTGGTTTGTCAAAATGATCGTAAGGTTTTAGAAGGAATGACAATGATGCCAGACAAATAAAATCCAGGAAATGAGTGCAGAGCGTAAGTTCAGTCTCTAAACACACTGCCTTACCTTTCTGAGGCACCGATTTCTATCTTCTTTTAGACTGAAATTCTGCGAGAAGGAAATGTCCTCTGTTTGAGGAAGTGCTAAGTGTCATGATGGTATTTAGTAAGTAATTCTTACCACCACTCCCGCTATTTCTTAGATTTGTGATGAGAATTATTAGAAGTGACTTGTCCATTGTGACCCAAATGGAAATAAAAAAAAAATGCAATGAGCCATAGCTATGTGACCTCAAGCCAAATGCTTCAAACTCATGTACCTAAATATAGACACCTAAATAAATGGCCTGATTTTCAGAAGCACTGTGCAACTCTGAGAGTTGTAGGTGTTCTGAAAAATCCAGATGCTTATTTAGAAATCTAAATAAAGACTGAGCTTCTGAATATATTATTTAATCTGCTTCAGAATGTAAACAAATCAGAAAACAAAGGTACTACAAATACTATTTTTATGTCTGCTAATTAGAAGGCCACAGAGTGTAATCAACTGCAAGACACAATTTACTCCTATAAAGTGAATAGTGTGGTAATTATTGTTTATTAATTGTTGAGAAGTAGAATTTAGAAGCTCTAGGTCTCAAGCACTGCTAGACAAATTTGATGGAGAAGTCCATTGTAGGAGATTTCTTTGCCTTTTATTAATCTTTATCCATAATTCTAGAGATTGACTCAGAAAGGCTTTCAAAAATGTCAGATTAAGGAGTTTTGTTTATATTGAGAGATCATAAAAATATATTCTTTTCAAGCGTGATCCATAGTCTTAAGGATTTTTGTGGTTTTCTTCTCTTTCTGAAGTCTTAATTCGTTATTCTGACACTTCTAGGTGACTGTTGAAGGCGTAGTTGGATGGAATATCATTAGAAGCAGCGAACTGTGAATGATGAGTTATTAGTCAGCACGACACCACCAACACATTCGGTTATTAGAAAATAAGCAGCTCAAGCAGCTCAGTAACAACTGAGACTGCTTTTTTGTGCCTGAATTGTGCATAGAAGTTAAGTCATGCACACTGCCTTTTTCAACACTTTTGCTCAAACATGTTTTGTTAGCATGTGCCTATATATTATTATTTTTCTCTATTATTATGGCACTGATCTTCTAGAAATACATTAATGATTGACAGTTGGCCCCTAGATGGTGCTAGTGCCAGTGCCTATGTACTGCCAGCCCTTGTGCAAGGTGAACACTGGAGATGGCAAAATGGAAAACTTCACACCAGTGAACCCCCTAGTAACCCCTCCCTACATCAAGCCAGAATGATATTTCCTATTCGCATACGCCATCCTACGCTCAATCCCCAATAAACTAGGAGGAGTACTAGCCCTAGCCACCTCCGTACTAATCTTATTCTTAAGCCCCCTACTACACATGTCCAAACAACGATCAATAACCTTCCGCCCCCTCTCCCAAATCCTATTCTGAACCCTAGTCACCATCTCCTCATCCTCACGTGAGTGGGTAGCCAACCAGTTGAACACGCATTCATCATCATCGGCCAACTGGCCTCCATCAGCTACTTTACTATCTGTGTCTTTGTGACACAGATATTCACGGGCAGTCATAGCTTCCATGACATGTTCACTGTGGCAGATCAACCACTGAGCAGTGTCCTTCTTCCGCATCAGCCAGAGGGAAGTCTCTACACTTTCCTCCTGCTCTTCCAGCCCCGCCCCCTCCCCCAAATCCTATTCTGAACCCTAGTCGCCATCTCCTCATCCTCACGTGAGTGGGTAGCCAACCAGTTGAACACGCATTCATCATCATCGGCCAACTGGCCTCCATCAGCTACTTTACTATCTGTGTCTTTGTGACACAGATATTCACGGGCAGTCATAGCTTCCATGACATGTTCACTGTGGCAGATCAACCACTGAGCAGTGTCCTTCTTCCGCATCAGCCAGAGGGAAGTCTCTACACTTTCCTCCTGCTCTTCCAGCTGTGTGACAGAGCTCCAAAAGAGATAGCCAGTCCATCAAGCCATTATGTCCTACCAATGTCCGCACTCATTAGCCAGTCTTAGCCTTGCGGTGTTGCACTCCAGCTTTAAGCTTTTCAGATATTTAGCTGCCTGGATATCTGAAAATTCTGAAGGAAGGAGTAAGCTGGGCTGGGAAGGAGACAAAGGGCATTAGTGAGGTTCCCAGGGAGAATAGAATAGTAAAGAGAAGTTAAAAGGGAAAGGACTGAAGGAACAGGGCCTCTGGTCTAGATTCTGCCCTTGGGCTGCTCCAATGCCACCTCTGGAAGAAGCCCGCTGTGCTGTGAATTCATTCTGTAACTCTGTTTGCAGAAAGAGCTTGTGCTAGAGATGTCCCGTTCAGACAACCAGTCCATCAAGACATCCAGTGGCACAGCCTGCTCCCAGCCTGTGGGATGCTCAGAGCTAGAAGGTGGCACAGCCCCAGCTTACACCTTCAAGCCCCGTACAAAAGACACCAACACTGGCATGTCTCTCTGTGGAGGGATAAATGTATCTTGTCATGTGCAGATCAGTGCTAGCAGGTGTGGTAGCTCAGGGCAGATGCTTTAGTGATTGCAGCTTTTGCTATGTTCTGCCTCTTGGATTTGTTCTGGCTTGTGGGTACGTAGAGAACTCGTTAGCCAGTTTGTTCCTCCAGACGCTACATGTGCAAACGTATCCACAACACCTGCTGACCAGACTGCAAGGCCAGTGTCTGTGAAAAAAATATAGCAAGGCTGGATATGTTGATTAATACTCAGAGGACAGAATATATCAATCCCCTGCTGATTCGGGTCTTTTCACTATTTTAAGGACCAGATCATAGTGATGAGACTGGCTTGTGACAAAGTGGTGCTTGATTTCAGTTCTTGGTAGGCAATGTCCAGTTGCCAGGTTTTCAGACCTGGCAAAACATCCTTTGGTTTATTTTTTCAGAAAAGGGACCTTCAAACCTCAGGTTTAATGCCTGAAAACACCCTTGTAATCATCCTTTTTTATCTGTGTATTATTCCAGTTCTATAAACAAGTTTAAAATAGTACATGATAATCCCAGGATTTGGACAGAAGAAGAGCG
>NW_010392526.1:37405-42101 GCF_000710305.1 Buceros rhinoceros silvestris | reverse complement strand
GAGCGTCAAAGGCAGTATCTTGAGCTGTAATGAGTTACTTAAGGAGTAGAACTCTTCAAGTATCTTGCACTGCTCATCTATTCATTTTAACCTGGGAATCACACTTGGGCAGCCATGGCACGATACTGGAAAGCACTTGATGTTCTTTTGGGATCGAGCAAACAGAAGGAGATGCTTAACACTTTGCTGAGCAGTGACGATTTTCAGAAGAGAGGCCAGATAAAAGGCCGATGCCTTGAAATTGCCTCTGGATCTGTGTCAGCAGTAACGAAGACCAACACTGAACCCACTGCAATTTTTGTGTTTAGTTCGAAAGAATCAACTAGCTGTGATTGAGACCTTTGACATGAGAAGGAGTGACACAGCCCTATCTTCAGCTTGGAGCACACTTTACCAGTGCAAGTCCCCCAGCTAGAGGAGTCTGGAAATGCAGTGCTGCAGGACTACATTCCTATAGCCTCACTTGGCTCTTATTTGGCCCAGATGTTCACAGAAATTACTGGTAATTGCCTCTGAGCGGGGACCCAGGAAAAAGCGAATGCCCAGTCTCCCAATCTTGCCATTCCCTAATGAGACTATGTAAAGAGTGCGATCCTCCTTAGCTTTAGGCTTTTCTGGCCAGCTGCGATTGCCCAGTCTGATGTCTGCCTCGTGTGGGGTATTGTACCCTCAGAGGAGATGTTTCCTGTCTTTGTAGACTACATAAGAGAGCTTCATGGAAGTGAAATGCCTGTACAGGGGATTTAGGTCTTCAGGCTTTCCTGATTTATGTGTTGCAGATTCCTAAAAGTAACCAGGTTGCCTTTCTCTCCTCTCTGCATCCCAGGAATGCGCACCCCAGATCAAAAGCTTCCCTGTCAGAAAAATCCCATTTTGTTTTCAGGACTATTAATATAGAAATGTCATTTCAGTCCTTGGTAAAACAATTTCATTTCCTGATTGGCATTGTTACCTCATTTCAGGTGGGAATATGCTCGTTTTCACTTTAGTCCACTGAAGAAAGGTAGAGCAAAGCTCCCAAGGCCCATCCGTTATTGAACTTGGGTATCCTCAGCCTGTGCTCAAGTCACTTCTGAGCATTCCCTTTCTTAAGCTGCCAGATTGACTGCAAGGCTTGGCAGGCATCACAATATTTTCATCAACTTTCTGATTCAGCTTGATCTCCCTCACATTTATCACAGCCAGGACGGTTACAATGCTGTCAGTGGCAGATGTAGTATCTCTGCTCCAGCACAGAAGTTCTCATTCTCACATCCAAAATCCATGTTACCCTCTTCAGGCAGAGCATCCCCCTGGAGCAGGGGCCCAGCTGTTTGCTCATTTGCCATTGAGTCCTTCCTGAATTGCCTTTTTCAGAGCTGCAAAGATTTAACTGTAATAGTTGTACTGTACTTGTACTTGTACATTAAGCTCTTCTGATGCTTGTTACTCTAGTACTCTCCTTGGTACTTGGGAAAGGTGCTGTATCAAATTTTAATGCAGTACAAGCAGTACATGAGTGAAAAAGCCTAATACAGCTTAGGAAAGTTAGAGTGTAGATGTAGTTCCTATCTCACAGGTACCTGCTAGACAACCTTCTAGGTAATGCCGCTCTGTAGTGGCTGCTTTTATGAAGGGTCTTGTATTTTCACTCAACAAGACACCTGTCCGTAGTCCTTAAATTCCAAGCTTTGCATTAAAAATAAAATATTTCTGAAGAGTCTGGGGTACAGCTGTTTCATCAGCATCTTAAAAAGTGTGAATTAGGAGATTTGAAATATTTCTTCTGAATATTTTGACAGTAACTCTATAAGGAATGTAATTTACCAGTAACACGAGCAGGGCAGTTCCACTTCAGGAAAGCACGTAACTTATCCAATGTCTCATGGACACCCGTTGCTATCAATAAGCAGGCTGAGTGCGGTGATGGGCTGGAGCAATACTTAGAGCTTTGAATCCATACAGACTTTGCAGCAGCAGGTAGTTATCATTATGACCCAAGGTAACAAGATGGTGAAACTGAGTCACCGAGAGATGAAGCGATTTGCCCAAAGACCACAGTGAGCCAAAGGAGAGCTGGGAGCAGAGCACAGAATTCCCTGCGTTATCCATTGGAGTCCTCAGATAATATCATTTATAAATGCTCTAGCTTTGTAAAGACCTCAGTGCTAAAATTATCTTCCCAGGACTCTCACGGAAACAAGATATTTATAACTCCATTAGGCCTTTCCTAGTAATTTTGTGATCAAAGTGAAAAAAATGAGCAGTGCCGTGGCAGTCAATCGCATGTCCAGTGTCATGCGGAATGGCGACATGATGAAAGCTTCTCCTTGGTTGTTTCAGTTAAACACTTGCTATCTTCTGAATGCTTTTCTTGTGTCTAATTCCCCTTCCACTGCATTCCGTGGTGGAGAGGAAATACTTTATGCCATGTGATGAGCCACACATTGAGAACGTACCAAAGAACTGGGAAAGACACTTCCTGCCAATAATGCCTACTGGTTTATGCTATAAATGTGACCGTTGAAAGAAAATGTTTTTCCTAAAAGCCCTTATGTTTGCCAGTTTCATCTAAAATGAGCGAAGCTGCCTCAGTATTTCCACTAACCCTTCTGTACCTTTAAAATTACAACACAGAGGCCGAGACTAAGTGGAAGCAACGGGTTAGCAACTGAGGCATCTGGACCCTAGTTCAGCGAAGGACTTAAGCGTGTGCTTAAACTGAAATCCGTTTTTATTCTGCAAAAGCATTTTAAGTGTTTGCTTAAAGCAGAACACATGCTTAAGTCAAGTTTGGCTTGGCACAGCGCTTAGGCACAGCATGGAGCTGGGGCCTTAGAACTCATTTCTTTTTGAAAGGAAGTCATTATTTATAGCTCACCTCTCAATGGCTACAGCCGTATCTTCCAGCCCCCAGATAGCTGTTTTCAGGAGGTGCATGTGCTAAGCCTAAACTTCTGGTTTCTGTGACAATCAGCGGCAGAAAAGATAGCGGCTCGGTTACTGCCCTAAAGAAAGAGACCACTTGAAATACTTGACTGCTAAGTGCAGATGAGAGGGGCCTTCAGTGAGGCTCATCAGAGGGAAGACATAAAAGAAGTTGTGATTATTCTGGGAGGTGGCTGGTGATAGGAGGGGTTATCTCTTCACCGTGCTGACTGGAGAAGATTCACGTGCAGGAGGTCAACGATTTTAACTCGAAATGTTTGGATGAGTTTTCTGTCAAGTATTATGTTTCCACAGGAAATTTATGATTTCAGGGAAAAAGTTTATACTTTCCTCAAAAGTATCAAAAAGTGTTTGGCTGCAATGTGATAGTTTCCGTGCTTTTTATCCTGAAACTCTTCTTTAATATACAATAAAATTTTAAAAAGTATTAAAGGAAATTTGATTTAAGAGCTTTATTGCACACTTCTCATACCTCCAGATTTCCTCTCTCTTGTTAAAAAGACTCACTGGCTTCGACACGGGAGTTCTGTATCGCAATGTAAATGAACACCACCACCACATAGTCCTGGCCAGCCCAAACCATGGGGTTTGCTCAGACAGATCTGGCTTTGGCCTGTGTGGAGGAGAACAACTGCATTTCCTAAGGTGTGTTTTGAGGAGTGCCCCACTGCCCTCCCTTTAACAGCCATATTTCATACAGAAGATAGAAATACAAAGACAGGGCAAACTAAATTATTTGTTTCCTCTGTGGGCTTAAAAGCCTCCTGCTTCACACACCCTTTGTGGTAGTGGTACAGATAAACCCTCATTCTGACTCCCGCTACTGACCTGTAGGAAAGCTTTCCAGCAGTAGGGAGAGTCAGGTGGGAGGACAAATCCCCTGCGGAAATTCAGCACTGCTGTATTTAAAAGCAAACTGGACAAGCACTTGAAGAATAATAATTTAGATACTGTTAATCCACTCCTGAGCAGGGAGTCATGCTGACCTTTTAATACCTGTTTAACCCTGTTCCACTGGGAAAGTGTTGTCTTTCCCTCTCCCAGAAGCTCCTGAATTATTTCCAGATAGAAGATCCCATTTATCACTTGGCCACCACGGTGCTTTACTAATCCACCTCCTTTGTTTTCTGCCTGGAAAAGTGCAGAACGCTTATGGCAAGCGCACAGAGCTGTCATCCACTACAGGGCAGCCGTACAGCGATGGGATCCCAGAGTCAAGCCCACTTCTCTTCACCTGTTTGGTATCTGGCTGTGAAGAACAGGTACTTCATTCCTGCCAAAAGCCTACATTTTAATAAAAATATGTCCTGCCTTTCAGGACAAATATTTTCATGACTGATTCTAGCCTGTGAGGGAGTTGCTAAATCAACCTCGCCGGACAGAGGCGAGGCTGCCGCAGTGGCCGGACAGAGGCGAGCCTGCCGCAGCTCCATGCCCCTGGGTCCAACCTGCAGCGAGGCTGTGCGAGAATTCCCAGCAGGCACGTGCACAAATACACACATATGTGTGTGTGCACTGATGTTCCCACTGGCCAACACAGACAGAAACACTCAGCACTCACATGAGTGGCACCAACGGCCTCACCCTGCCCCTCTCTCTGGCAAATCAGGGTGAAGGTCTGTGAGGGAAAAATAGGTATAAAAATACACATGGACAATACAGATCCCTCTAGTAGCTGGTCCTGAGTCCTCACTCTCCCCAGCTGCCTTCTGCACACATGCGCACACACACACACACACATACAAATGGGTCTCAGTCAAGCCCCAGA
>NW_010392526.1:10916-37262 GCF_000710305.1 Buceros rhinoceros silvestris | reverse complement strand
GGCTGTGTGGCAGCTGTCCTGAATCCCCTGGTCCCACCAGCAGCCAGCCCCTCCAGGTGCCTCACCCTGAGAGCCACATACTTCACCTATTGCCAGCTCGCCTGGTGAGTTTTCTGGTAGCGAGCACACACTGACATAATGCACCCACACACTATACTCACCCACGCTCCCTCCAGCCACTGGCACTGTGGACCCATGATCCCTCCAACCACTGGTTCCACTCCCGTTGCTGCACTCACACCCCGATACCCACATGTGCACGTGTCAGAGAGCCAGGAAAAGAGAGAGAAACAGAGTGTAAGGAGAAGACAGGTCAGAGGCACTCATGAGGTGCAGACATAGCCAGACTAGCATACCATGCACCCACCTGCTTTGATGCAACTAACCTCTTATCCCCTTACCCCTCTATTTTTCTAAGTTTTTTCATCCCCAACCTGCCTTGATCCCTTCCTTTCCCCACCTTTGGTTCCTCCCCTAAACATCCTACAAGAAGTCTTGTGCAACCACAAGCTGCTCCCCTCCTGCATCCCACAACATGTCCCATACCCGCAGCAGTGTTTCCTCCTTATCCCAAAGGGTGGGAGCCGCTGATGGTGGTTCTCGCTGATGAGTGTCACCTCTGGACACCAGCCCTGGGAGGTATTGGGCAGGACACTGCTCAGGGTCCTCATCTACTTGTGCTCCTCTGCTCCTCTGTGTATGGGAGGGAACGTGGTTTTTATCACACACCCTAACCTTGCCCACAGGCAGCTCTCGCAGGATGCAGAATGTAGATCACACCACGTCTGAAAAACTCAGCAATACGCAGAAGCTACACTAGAATTGTGCTCAAGTTTAGGGAAGATCAGAAGCCATGTGCGGGGGTGTGTTATTAAATATCACAGTTTTAGCTGGTTTCAGGTGCCTTTTATTCATTCTGACCAAACTGATGCTGACCTCAGGTTATACTTTCCTTTAGGGACCTTTTTAGTTTAAAGTCGAGTTTGCAATTACAGAATTTTTCTTTTTTTGAGTTACCTCTCTTGGGGAAAAAAAAACCCAACCAAAACAACCACAAGCCAAAAAAAACCAAACAAAAGAAACCCCACAAAAACCAAAACCAAAAATAATTAAACAGAAAAATAAAAAAAAATGCACATGGGGAAAAATTATCTGCACAAAATTACAAGATACCTGAACAGATACTGTGGAAATTTCCAAATTTTGGAATTAAAATACACACTTTTGGGTAATGACCACACATGAAAACCAAGGGAATAGTTTTCAATTATGGAAGAGATTCTAAACCAGCAGTTAAGAGCCCAGCTCTTGCAGAATTAACCATTATGAGCTAAATTAGAAGTTGGATGGATCATTTTCCAGCCGTATAAATCATTAAAGTTTGTTGGATTGTTGTATCCATAACTGAGGTAAGCCAACTGTTCAATGAATTAAACAGTGCATCATTTTTCTGTGGAGGTTATGCCCATAGTTTTTGCTATTGTGGAAAGTCCATTTGTGGGTTTTTTTGGTAAACACTTATAAAATGATGAATAATCTTTCCTTTAAAGACTAAACCTACATGCCAGCTATTATCACATACGAAATCTGACAGCAGTTAAAGCGTTGGTGTCTGAACTTGAACACCTTTTAGTAGGTATTATAGGATTAAACATTTTTAGATTTGTATAGTTTGTTCTATGATTAAGTCATGTTAAAGGGAAAGCAAAAATGTTCTCTATATTGAGACAAGCAGTCTAATGAAGAGCAACCACTTTGCTTGTAATCGCTTCTCATCAGAAGCCAAACATCATGGTCAGACTTTGATTGCGTGTTCATGCAAGGACCAGTGCTGAATCCTTGGAGCAAATAAAGCACAATAGAAATTGTAGGTGCTCCAGTGGAACGAGACTCCAATGTTTCCTGCGCTTGCAATTTTTCCATTACAAATGCATGTTACTTGCAAGAAGGTGTTACTGATTGCAGGCAGAGCAGGCCAGAGCTTCACCTACCTACACAGGTAATGATACCATGAGAGTTTATGGTGGCCATGGATGTGATCCAGAGGTCTCTGCTCAGCACTGTTCTGTGTTTTTGCTGTTTTTACAGCACCAGGATGCTGTTTGGAGTGACCAATCTGACCAAAGCACAAGGCACCGCTTTGGCCTTGGTTCAAAGTGACCTGCAGGAAGCAGTGACCTGGCCCAAGGGACCTGCTTTTCCACTGGTTTTAGCACAACTTCTAAGCAGGATTTCAAAATGTAGCAGCTTTTTGTCCTGAATGTCTGCTTGGTGAGTATAGTATATCCGATCTGCAATGTCTGTGAATAATTGCCTCACAAACTACAAATGCAGCAGGAGATTTTTAAATGCTAGGAGGTAGGCAATCAGGTGAGGAGCACGGATATGACTGTGCTGGTATGGCATACCACAGCGCAGAGGGTGTACAGCATTTAAAGCTGAAGTGAAGAACTGTTAAGGCAGAAGACCTCTCTGAAGATGGAGGACAGGGAAGCAGCTCAGTGGTCCGTCTATCCAGGAGTGGCTGGCAGAGGAAGGTAAGCTAATGCTGGGCAGCTTTCATTCCCGGCATTTATACTGGACCCGGAATGGTGCCATGGGTTGCTGTGTCCCCACCAAATGTAAAGGGCTCTGCAAAAAGAAAAAAATCCATAGAAACATTTAAGTTAGTTCAGTAGATCCTGAAAGGAGGTTGTAGAGAGGTGGGGGTTGGTCTCTTCTTGGTCTCACATAACAAGTGTCAGGACAAGAGGAAATGGCCTTAAATTGTGTCAGGGGAGATCTAGGTTAGATATCAGAAAAACTTTCTTTACAGAGAAGGTTGTGAAGCAGTGGAACAGATGCCAGGGAGCTGGTGGAGTCCCCATCCCTGTAAGTGCATCATGTTTAGGTGACAGGCAGATGTGCTCATTTACAGCAGTCCATGTTTGTGAGGAGCAGTGATTTTTGGAAAAGTGGAAAGGACACAGTGGAAATGGAGACTGCTGCAAGTGGAGACTGTGCCACTCTCCCTTAACAGCAAAACCTTTCTGTGTCACAATTGCTCCTTCAGTCTTGCCTTAATCATTTATCTTCCACCATTGACTATGTAGCGGAAGAGCACTGTGAGTGCTGCATCTCATTTTGCCTGTTTATTAATAATTCGGTTTCATATTCATTGGTTTTGTGAGTGGCAGAAAGGAGTATAAAAATCTATTGTAATATTTAGGCAACGATGAGAGAAAATACTCTTGTAAGCGCTTTCTGGTACAGACCGTGCAGCCCCACTGACATTGCTGGAGTTACTCTGCGTTTTCTGAGTTAAAACAAAGATCAAGTTATTCATTACATGCTTCATGAACACTCCTCTCAGGGCTTTGCTTCATTCTCCATAACCACTGTTGAGCATGGTTGTTGAGCTGAGCACACTGAGTGAAGGGTATAAAGCTGTGGAATGCTGTATAAATGCCTGCATCCTTTACCTCCTTTGGTACTGCATCCAAAAGCACAAATTCGTATTTGTACAGGAAGAGCACAACGAACAACTGGATTTCCATGATAGCAAACCACCTGCAAGAGAAGGGAGGGAAACATTGGCCGTCCAGCCTGACCATCACATGTGTGTTATCATCAGGTAAGAAACAGGGTGGTTTTCACACGTTTTGCATTCCATGCTTTAGTTCTGCCTGAACGTGTATCTTCAGTAGGAAAATATGCCGTGGCTTTGTTCAGCTTCGTCACTCAGTGAAGAACATGAATGTAGCTGCTGCCCGTCTTTCCGGAGAAATGTTACACTGACAGTGTCCCTCTGACACCCTATTTTAAACCAGCCCCTTATCATGATGGTTTTTTCCACTGTGTAAACATTTATGTTCTTCTAACGCTTGCTACTTGAAATAACTCCATAGGAGTGAGAAGACAGTCAAATATAGAAAAGGCTTATATGACTAATTGTGCTATATAAAGTTATGTAATACAGCTGGGAGCCTGATGACATCAGAGGAGCTGTGACAGCAGGAGGTATTATTTAATGTGTCAGCATTAGAATGCAGTAAGAGACCCAAGGGCATGATTTTTTTTTCTGTAACACTCTCAAGAAAGGCCTTCTTAGTCAATCTGGTGAAGATTTCCGATACCTGCAGGTGAACGCCTCTAGGCTATGGTTTTTTAATGTCGATATGTACCTCTTGTGCCTTTCTGCATTCAGGTCCCAGCATGCACCTATGCCAGGTCATGGGGTTACTCACCTGAAGGATTTAAATGTAAGTCTTAAATACCCAGTTAAAATAGTAACGTTACCTTGCTCTTCTACACAGTTTATTTCCCATTATCTGAGAGAGGCTGGAAAACTTGGATAGAACAGCTACTGGGGAACTCACTGGGGAGAAGGCCACATGACTGCTCATGGCGTCAGCCTGGATTTGGCCTGGCAGGTGTGAAAAGGAAGCTAATAAGTCCCACGAGACCCAAGCTAACTCCGGCAGAGCCATCCAGATCTGCACACTGAGCCGCCCCATGCTCTGGAGTGGGAGGATGCTTGTTTGTTTTGGCGCAGCTTCAGACCCAAATTATCTGTGCTTGCACATTGGAATTACCTTGAGACAGGGAGCTTTTGTGACCTTGAGCTTGGGGGGATTGCAGCACAGAGATATTTCAGCCAAAATTAGCTCAAGTTGGGCAGGCTTTTCTAGCCTGAGCTCCATGCTGGCAGCACCATACAGAGGTGGGCTCCTTCCAGTCACTGCACTGTTTGCCAGTGCGGCCCTCGACCCCTGATGTTTGAGGTCCTGCCTCTGAGCCATCCTCACTGGTTTGGCACAGATGTATCATAGCGCAACCAAATGCCAAAATGCCTCTGGGTTGCCCTGGAAGTGGAAATGCTGCATTTATAGAGGGCTGTCCTTCAAAAACAAGCAAAGCCGGATGGGGGATGACCAGCTCTGACATCTCTGTACCCACAGTGGGGTTTGTCTGCTGTCTGTCTGAGCAGACCTGACTGCAGCTAACTGACCGTTAGTGCTTTTCCCAACAAGCTGCTGTTTTTCTGCTCTGCAAACAGAGGTGCTGAGACAAGATAACCAACACACATGTCCAAGGGTGGTGAGAGGGACAGTTCAGGAGTGAAAGGCAGGACCACAGAGCCCCGGTGCATCCTCCTCTCCCATGGCACATTGTACCTAGCAGAAACCATGAGCTTTCTTGCAGCTAAATGCCCCTTAGTTCCCTCCCATCTGTCACATTCCTGACTGAGTCCTAGAGCAGTTTTCCTGTAAAAACTCTGAGTCACTGAGGCCTTTCTGTTTTCTTTAGTGACAAAACACAAAGATGTGCTGTCTGAAGTCTTGCCCCCAATGCACTGCTACACAGTTATGTTGTGCTGGAACCCAGGAGCTCAGCTGTGGATTGAGGTCCTGCAGTAAACAGAATTCAAGAATGAAATCACGGCCGTTGTGCTGAAGGGTTTGCAATGTCAGCATAAGATAGGGGACAACAGACGGAGCCATGCAAGGTGAATACAGTCACATAGGCAATAGTCACCTGGTTAGACACAAGTAGCTTCACTGCTGTCATATTTTTCCTGTAGGTAGAACATATGGCACAGAAATGGCTTTGTGGGAGCCCTTCCCATGTCAATCTGATAGAGTATTTGACAAATAAGTTATTTTCTAGATTTCAGTTTGATTAAATTAGCTTTTAATTTGATGATGAACTTTTGCAATGGAGAGATTAAATGTTTAATACATTTCTTTTATAACTCCCAGTACTGAATTAAATGAAAATGTTAACTTGAAATATCAGTGTTTCATTCAGTCATACCAAGGAAACCCGCATCCCTTGATTTAATTTCCTTTCTTCCAAGATCACCACATTATTCTTTTAGAATTATTGCTGAGAAGCGTGAAGGTGTGTGTTACCATGCAGACTGCCAAGGGCTTTGAAATTTTTGTTTTTCTGTCAGCAAGAAAAAGATTCTCCATCCGTTTTCTATGTAGGAATAGTTATAATTTTCTTTCTAACCACAAACTTATTTTAAAGATATTATCAGAGCCCAGAGAACAGCCTGGACAAAGAAATAGGTCAGTATATACAAACAGGCAGCTTTCAGAAACATTATTTTGCAGCTTGTCCTGTACCTGTGGATGCTCTTGTGAATTCTGCTGTCACCTGCTAGGAATGAGGCTGCGCTCGTATTTAGCTCAGAAATATGGCACAAGCCATGGAGATACAGCAGTGAGGGAGCACTTTCCTCCGGCAAGTCTAAATGGTGACGGCAGTTTCATTCATTTTGTTTACGTCTTTAATGGCTTCAGAATGTTTATCTGGGAGTCATGTCCAGCCTGCTATAGGGTGCAGATTCAAGGATGCAGATCCTCTGCAACACCCTCAGGATTCCTTGCTCCACATGGGACTCTTGAGTTAAATTGACTAGTTTTAAGGATGCTTGGTTACTTGTTTCTTAGAGGAGACCACATTTTGAAGGCAGAGAATTGAGCATAAAGATGTTTGAATAGAGCAACAAGGAGCAGCTGGCTCCTTGGGACTTGTTCCAGGGAGAGGGACAGCGGAGAAGAGAGCGGAAGGAATGCAGGAAGCACCGAGACTGGCATTGCTGGAGGAGTGAAGAGAGAGGATCTGCAATTTAAGCCATCATACAATTGCGTGGGCCTTAATGCAAATACAAGATTCAAACAGAGAGGAGCCAGTTAAGACATCTGAAGATTATCAAAGATGACAGTGGCATCATAGATGGCGGAAAGAGAGTCTCAGACCAGAGAAATGTTTTTTAGGTTAGTTTCAGACTGGTTTGTGGCAACCTAAATGCCTGCATCTGTAAACTGGCATGTTTGTATGTGGAACGACTCTGCCTTGATGTAGAGATGCCTCAGCAGCAGCAGAGCTGGGCTGACTGTCCTCCCTGGGGGATAAACCTTGATAACACTCGTCTCAGATTCTGCTTTTACATCATGACTTAACCTGTCTTTTCCAGAAATGAACCCACTTTCAAACGAGTTTAAACAAAGTTCAGATAATACTGAGCATTAGGGGACTGACAAAGAGCAAAGCAATGAAAACACTTTATCTCCAAGTGTAAGAGGAGCCCAGTTCAAGAGAGTTGCTCTCTGCAGGGTTTGGGAATAAATAAACCCCAGCTGTTTCACTGACCTTCCTGGACACTGATGCTTCCCTCCTCCGAATGCCACAAAGCTGTCCAAGAAAGCATTCTTCTCTAAATTTGCCTCTTTCCAACGATCCTGTGGGAAGAAACATTTTTTTTTTTTCCAAATCAGCCTTATATAAATAAAGCTTAACTTTATTTCTCCAGGCTAAAAATCACCTTGGACAGCTAATCCTCAATACAACGTTGCACTAATGCCATGGTTTCTGCATTCAACCTGTTAGTGTTAGAGTCTGGATTCAAAAGTCAGCACCAACTCAGGGAAAGAAATGAGGGTCCCATTTGACACGTACTTAGGTGCCTCAAAGTGCTGCAGGAGTTTTCAAAATCACCCCTAAGGCAATCTTCCTATACCTCCCCATTTTTCTAAATCCTGCATCTTGAACTATTGAAATGCCTATAAAAATGTGACCTTCTCCTTTTAAATACATGCACATTCAAAGTGAATGTTCAACCACAACCTTCTCTCGGCCACAGAATTGTATCACAGCACGTTTCTAATGGGCTGTGCTCAGATGAAGGCAAGGTCTATCAGCTGTCACACAAGAGAAAGGCCAGGATCGCACAGCCCCATTCTCAGGTGCAAGGCAGTGTGTGAGAAAATGAACTATTCTCAACACAACCATGCGGTCTGTACCCAGAGGGCTCCTTGCTCCATCCTGAATTGCTTTAGGAGTAAAGGAACAAGACAAGGAACGGGACAATTGTGGGCTGAAGTTTTGGTAGGTGACACTGACAGAAGTAAATCTCTTGAATGCTGGGTAACTACAGCAGCCTCCAGAAAATCAGTGGAACTCTACAAGGCCTTCGAGTAACATGGCGTGACGTTTATGGTGGGAAACTCCTCTGGTGAAGCTGTCTTAGAGAAGATGTAATCTTGTGTTTGTTTGTTTGTTTTTCAGCTAGGGCTGTTTAGAGCTTTCTGAAGAGGAAACCTGTTAGCATCAAAATCCGAACAAAAGCAAGGAAAAAAACTCAGCAGTGGTGAAGCAAGGCGAGACATTTTGAATAGCCACGTCCAAGGGGTACTCACCTGGTCCTCATGGAGAAAGAGTGAGTTTTGAAAAACAAGCTAGCTTCCTTGTTAGGAATAAAATTACTAAAGAAATAAGCTGCTGCATTAAGGTTTCTGCTTCAGGTTTCAAACAGGCAGGAATTGTTATGAGCGTTTTCAAATTGGTGAAGAGTTTGTTAGAAGGGAAGTTTTGTTTAAATTACTCCTTGATATATTTCTATTTAAAAGACAAACTGTTCTATAGCGGATGGCGCTAAAAAGAGCAGCTACATGCCTGCCCACACGGCCACCTGGAGTGGAATAATAATCAAGAAACTCTAGATGAGCTACTGAATTAGCAAAGCTAATACCTACCAGAAATCATCTGACTGGAAAGACCAATGAACCTGGGTACATATGTGGAGATGAGCTATAAAACAAATGACAGGGAGAGGAGAGTACTTGGAGTTGGTTTCAGCAGTGAAATCAGTGGGGTTTCTCCATGGTGGGCTTTGAATCAAGATCAAAATGATATAATGTAATACCATATTTTGTTGTGAAATAAATGAAAAGGAGAAAAGACTGCAAAACACCCACACTAAGAGTGACAACTTACAGGTTTGAACATTTCCGGCTCAGGAAAATATTTTGGATTCCTGTGTAACCAATATGGCGACAACATCAGCATGTCACCTGCAGGGATGGTGAAATTCTGAAAAGGAGAAAAAACACTAAGAAAAGAGGAAATCATGGGTTCAGCTCACAAAACAGTCCTTCCTTAGTACCTCTCTTCCATCAGCAGAAGGTCCTAACAGAGGGCAACTGAGGGTGGTAAAGCCATGGTGGGCATATTACATGTTTGAAACTTCTTCTTTCTGTTGCCCTTTTTTCTGTAAGACCTAAACTGTGGGGAACACGGAAAGACTATTTTTTGTTCTAATTTGTTCTTTCAGGTATAGAAATAATAGAAAGATTATTTCTGTCTTTCCTTCTTCTTGATATAGCCTGTGAACCAGTACTTTCTGCTAAATCTTTCATGAAGTGCTTCCTTCAAAATGCAAAGAAATTCATAGAAAGACTTATATGACCTTCATGGGACTTTAGTAATTTCTTAAATAGGCATGAGTTCTCATTCCTTAAGTTTTTTTCCCCAACATTTATTTGTTAGACTCCTGAACGCTGGCACTTCTCTTCTGGATGGCAGTGAAGAGGACAAACGGAAAATAAAGAGTGGTATCAGTTACTAAACTGTGGTCCCTTCTACTAGATTTGTTGTGTCTGATTACTACTTCATATACCATCAGCACAGTGTCTCCAGCTTGATTCAATTCAATATAAAATAAATTCAAAATTGAGGGCAAGACTGTGAGGAAGAGAAGCAAACCCACTCTTAAATTAATGATGATTGAATTAATGATGATAAATAAATCTGTTAAACCTAAACAAAATATATGCATGAGATTGTGGACTATCTCTACTATTTTATTTTATCCATTGTTATCGGGAGGCCGCTCTCCAGACAAATCATACAGCATCCTGTTGGGGAAAACCACAGCTCAACAAAACTCACCTGTATTTTTATTGGATTTACCACTTTCTTGGTGATTGCACCTGGAGACCTCAGCCGTATCGCTTCCAAAGTGCACCATTTAATAAAAGGGAGCTTCTTAAGGTCCTCTTCAGCGACTTCTATTTTATCTTTACCTGTTATGGCATGAGAAAGAAGACTCTGTGTAAAACTTGTTTTGATATATGCTGTCATATCTTGCTTTACACGTCCTAATAGAATATCTCAAGACTTTTAAAACTTGTTTACACCCCAAAATTTTCTTTACATTTCAAATTAAATAAATGGACCAAAATTAGCACAATTTAGGAAAAGATGCTGAAGATAATTTAGTAACTCTAAGGTGGGTGTAGGTATGGCATTGGCCAGAAGAGGCCAAACAAAGGTCATGTTGGAAGTTGAGTCCCAGGCTTTTTCAGTACTTTGGTAGGACACTGCACAGAAAATTCGGGGACTGCAGGCATTAAGACAAGAAGCCATGGCTGAGCTCTTGGGCTATGTTAACGCTAGTAAATAAAACCGGGCCAGGAGGAAAGCTTAAACACAGTTTGTGATTATCCTTATTGGTTAATTATTGATGTGTTCCTTCATGTGGTTTTGGACCTTGTTGACCAAGAGTCTTTCAGGAAAGTCTAAGCATTGTTCAGGGAAATGCATATGTGAATGACTGCTCCCAGTAGGTGACTGGTTTGTGTGGGAAAGACATTAGCCGTGTGGAGGTGAATCAGGCTTGACAAATTGGCCTCACGTGAGAGAAAAAAGAAGTTCAGTTCCTGGCCTGTTTTTCCCATGGAACAGCTGTATTTCTGGTGAACATCGCACCATGAAAAGCAGCTGAATTGAAAGACCTCATCTGACCCTCCACAGATGCATGAAAAGAGCACAGGACTGGCTAATATAAACATAGGTCTAAACAATAGGTGTGGAAGGAAGGAACAAATACATACGGTTCTTCTTCTATCTTCTTTTGCTAATATCAGAAGTTGTTTTGCTTAAAAACAAGTCTTGAGCTTATGCTGAGTAAAGAACTCGGAGCTGGACTCTGTGTTACCAGTAGTACCTTTAGCAGGAACATTCACCATTCCCAGCCATTGACCAAGTGTGCCGTGTGCTGGGCCACCACAAAATAAATCATTTCTAGGTTCCAGAAGGACACAATCAGATTTATTACCTGCTTTGCCAAAAACAGAAGCCAGGTCTTCCATGATTCTCTTGTAAATGGAAGGATATGCAAGTATGAAAACAAGGGTCCAAAAGGCAATCTAAACAGAGATGGAAGTACTTTAACTCAGGCATATGGAACAGAACTACAGCATCTTTGTAGCAAACCACAGAGGCAGGTGAAAACATTTGTGCATTTTTTCCTAAGTGCCTGTTGTAGTAGGGATGCAGAGGGAGCTGCGCGCCCCAGGTAGATCCATATCCAAGGGCTCACATTCTGGGAGATTATGTCCAGTCATATGTCACAGTCATGCTGTGTAGTTATCTTCAGTGAATGGCATATAGCTTTGGCTCTGAGCTGTGAGACAGAATCCTTCCTTTAATTTCAAATAACTAGGGTTAAAATGCATTACTAAATCATTGTGTGTGATTAGGTTTAGCTGCACGAATGGAAAAAATTAAACAGTAAATTCCTACTAATACTAACAGAAATGAGGTTAGATAATCTTCAGGACATTGTCACAGACAGTGACGCTGAAGTGGGCAGGAAAAGTTTTAATTAACAGCACACAAGCAGTAGTATATCGCCTTTAGAAATAATGTGCTAACTGATTATGCAATGAAGTTGAAAATCAAGACATTTAGGAAAGCAGAAAATCCTCTTAAGAAGGATGAAACCAGAAGGACTCGCAGCACTGCCAGGAGTCTCCCTCCTCTTGCTGAGCTAGCGGGACATGCAGTCTGGACACAGATCTGGTCGCGGGCCATCTGTGCTGGTGAGGGATGTGAACTCTTACTGTTATTTCCCCAACAGCCCTGCGTGGATGCAGCTCTCCTTCTGCAAAATAAATCTGGTAGCTTAGCTCTTGTACAGCACTTGGACACTGTGGCTTCACTCCATGGGTTAAGGAGGGCTAACTGAATTGTTTCAGATAAAAGGGTTTAACATGTCTGTAAAAAAATCCCCTTGGAAGGTGAAAGGCCTTTCTTCATCATTCCAATCACCAGAACAGTGGCTGTGGCTATTCTGAGAAACCACGAAATATCTGTACGTCTATTTACAGCTGAATATTACAGAAGTAAGTAATGATAGTGTTGTGGAAGGAATGTCAGTTATCCTGATAACAGACAGCAGGCTATGCCTCTCACTTAAACCAACGTGTGAACCCACTGAAATGGATTAAATTCCTTTAGAGTAAATTGTAGTAATGCCCAAACTACAAGAAACACAGATATATCCATTAGGAGCACATGCAAAAATAACTCACTATCATTTTTTTCTAAATCTTAATCTGTAGCGGTCATAACCGTGCTGGAAAAAGCTCAGCAGTCATGGTAAATAAAGGATGTTTTTGCTGCTATGGATTTTTCATCTGAGAAATTCTATAAATGTCTCTGGTCAGCCTAAGCTGGGTTGGATACGTTGGGCTTGTTAGCATACTTATATTTGCATCATTAATCCGTCAAATCCGTTTCTAACACAGACAAAACTTAAGTGGCAGTAGAATCAAACTACGTCTTTTCTTCCCCTGAAGCAACACTGGCATTTGTACAGAGAAAGAGCCAAATTCACTCAAAGATTTACACACAGATCAAGTCACTCTATATTATGCTTGTGATAGTCTTTACAATTGGTAACACCAGGCTGTTTAAATTAGAATCTCTACTGTAATACAGCCACGGTACTTCAAAATATAGTTAAATGCTCTTTGCAGCTAAGACTGTGATCTTACTAGCCATGAGACACATATTCCCAAAATGTTATGATAGGGGACATCATAATTTAGGAAAAAAACAAGAAGAGCTTTTCTTGTCATTCTTCTGAGACATTGCAGCCTGGGTGTATTTGTAGCGATGCATGTGGGCGTGATAATCCCTTCTCTGGAATACATGCAGTGCATGTGACCTCTGGTTCAATGTCTTTTCTTCCCGAATACAGGCTTTTGGAAAGGACAGAGGGAAGGTGTTTCTCCAGCTGATGTACTTACAGGGACACTGTTTGCTTGGGAAGCCCAGAGCATTAGGAGACCATAATTGGGAGCTAGATGTTTTCCTTGCAAGTTATCCAGGAGATGCTGCAGTAGTGTCTGTAATAAACAAAAAATAATGATGTGTATTTCCCTGTTGTTGCTTGTATGTGGAAGAAAGAAAAAAGAAATCTCAACTCTTCTAATTCCTGCTCTACTTGTGTACTTTAAAGAACCTGCAAATGGGACTGGAGAAGTTGAATGAATGGAAATGAAGAAAATGTTCTCTCCGTTCCTGCCAAAAAGGTGCTTATTATGAAGAGATGGTCTGATATATCAGCAAACTCCCTAGTTCCAGGTGCTTTGTAAGTGACCTTACCAATGACTTCAATGGTTTGATTTTCTTTGAAATACATAGCAATGGTGTAATGTTCTAGGATTAGATTTTGTTTATAGTATTTCCTTAAGTAGAGGGCAGCCATGCATTCGAGGTGAAGCTTCCAGTCTACTTTTTGGAGGCAAAAAGGCTGGTCTTGAACAAAAAATGACCAGTCTTTTTTCCAAATTCCCACTCAGTCTAAGACATCAAGTTCATGCCTTCTACTTCCTGCATCTTCGTATCTCCCACCACCCCCTCTCCAACTCTCTCTTTCTTTCCATTATTCTGGTTTATTTTATGAAATAAATTGTGGTATGTAAAGCTTTTAAAGTTTAAAGGAAACTCAGTTTAATGCCCTGTTCTATAATCATTTGGTAGATCAGAATTCCCAGGCCAGGCTGCCCTCGTGTTTGTCAGCTGTACAGACAAAATTCTTGCCATAGCTAAGGAGAATAACCAAGGGGACAACTTATCACAGCTTTGACACAATCAATATTTAGGGTACTTGGCTTCCAATCCAGCAATCTGCTACTTTCTACTAGTCTGGCTGCTGGAGGATCTACTCACTCTACACCAGGGTTTAAAAATAGCACATGTAAGGTTTTGAAATTTTGCAGCGCTGTGCCCTCAGAGAAACAACTGAAGAAGTCTTTCTGTCACCTCTTTCAACTGCTCACTGCCACTGCGATACCAGAGGCTGACAATAGGTCATAGCTCTGGACCCTCGGCTTAAAATTCCCAAGATGAAGGTGTCAATTCTCAGAATTGTTGGAAATCAACTAAATTAAGCAGTAGGAATCAAAATTATGGGTCCGTCTTAACGTAGGTGTCAGCAATACTGGACAATTAAGGTTCAGCTGTATTTGGCTTATTTCTTCCAGTACTGAACAATTTCTGCCCTCCGTTCCTTCAGTCAGAACATACAACGAAGTAATCTTATTTCATAGCCTTGGATGTTTACCTTGGATGCGGTCTCTGAAGGGTTGGTCCTTTCGGCATCTGACACAACTTTCTCAAATAATTTTAGAAGCCATTTTTTGGATTTAGACCAGTTCCTGTAAAGAAAAGCAACAAACAAGAAGCACTTAACCTTAACTGAGGCAGCGCAAACCAACATTTCCTTTTCCATGAGAAGGACTCTTTGGTTTCTTTCCAAAAGCCCCTGGGCAGCAGTCAGTTGATGAATAGTCATGTCAGTCTGACTGACAGCAGTGTTGACTGAAATGAGGAACAGCACATCTGAGACCTTTGCCTTGGCCAGACCTCATCTGCAGCCAGGACCTGTGACTGAAAGACTCCTAGATTTTCACACCTGTTCCACTACAGGTTTTCATTGTTGCTTTGGACAGATTGCTTTGGCCAATCTTTTCAAGAATGATCCTCTCCAAGTTAATCAAGGCCACATTTTTAGAGCATCCTCAATTCTTCCCAAAGGCTGTTTAGAGGTTCTTGAGGTGCTTAAGGTGCTAACATGGCCCTGAGAGCACTGACAGGCTCTGCAAGCACTTTCCTCCCTTCCTCAGGGTTTGGTTGCCTCTAGCCAAGGTCAACTCTGTGACAGTGCAGCCATGTGACCTGGGATTAGTCTGCTAGGAATACAACTAAGGTATGGGAAAAACCAGAGAGATGCCTTGTTAGGGACCTCCTCAGCTTGGGATTCACACATAGGATCCATCCATTGCCCTTTGCCCAGTTCTGCTGCTTCCTGACAGGTCCAAGCTGGACCCTGCCCACCTAAGCAAGTTGTTTTTGTTTTATGCCAGGAAAATACACGAGACAAGGTCAGAACATTTTTGAAGGCCCTAGCTGAAAGCCTTCCTGACCCAAGGGTGCAACATTGATAAAGACAGGATATCATCCTCCAGGGGAAATGTCTGTTGAGTTGATATCCTAACAAACAGAAGGCCTGTAAAGGGTACATCATGTGCATCGTCTTCGCTTTGTTACCTCAAGAAGCACTCAGGCATCTGAGAAGCATATTCGAAGTCTTCATCATACTTCTGAAAATGTTCTTCAAACTCCTTGATTTCACTCTGACTTGTTGGGCAGATGCCTTTCCCAAACAAAGTGTTCACCACTGCTGGGTACATGATGCGCCTGCAAGGACAAGGTGCCCATGACTTACAAGACGCCTATGAATTACAGGCTACAGGGAATCTGTTGCAGCAGTTTTATGTCAGGATGAGGCATGTTGCATTGCCAATGTTAGAAGCATGGGACTCAAGCATCACATCAGTATGGAAAGGCTGGCACAAGGCTCGTACCTCACTCATACACGTACTGCAGATTTTAAGCAGAGGCTGGGAGATACCCAAGTCTCAAGCTACTCCTCTGCTCCTGGCTAAGCTTTGTCAGTCAGCATTTGGTCACTTCAGCAGCGGCAGAAAGGCTTCGGATGCTGGGGTCCCCTTCTCCCCATTAACCACCCCTCTTATTTTGGGTTAGTCCATGTGAACCTTTCAGGCACGTGAACCCCTTCTGCACCCAGACAAATCTGAGAAATCCTTGAGAAAACCCTGAGAAATCCTTCCTCTAGCTGCAGCTTTGCTGGACTGAACAATGTTTTTTTGTTTTCTATCTCACTGTTTGCTCCCCTGTTGTCCTGCAGACTCTGGCCACCCCTCTTGTACTCTCGGGCTCTTAGACCTTATGTGGTCCTTGCCGGGTTCCAGCCACTGCTAAATGCCTGTTTTATACCACGGCTCCTGCTTTCCCACAGCTCCTGAGGACGTGGAGCCACCTGCTGGTTCCGTGGATTTGGTTTTGAGGCAGCTCAAAAGCAACTACTCCGGGCATTGCGTTCCAGTTCCTTTCCCCTGCCTTGTTTGGCAAAACAGATGGGAACATCCTCCTCGCTCCCCCACCCCCCAAATTTCCTGTGGATGACTTCAATGGATTCTGTAGTTTATCATCTGGCATACGACAGGGTTTTTAACATTTTAAACGAACGATTTGGAGGCCATGACAGCTATGGCAGTGGGAAGAACACCCCGCCCCTAGGATGCAGTAGGATGGGATGCCCTGTGTATGACTTTATGCCCATAGTACCTCTGTCTGTTGTGGACCTCTGTCTGTTGTGGACCTCTGTCTGTGTTGGTGCCAGCACAGCACAACACAACAGGTCGATCCCTGCCCTCAGAAACTTGAGGACAGGTAAAAGACCACAGATGGATTCAGACAGGGAAATAACAAGAAAACATGAGCCAATATTAGCACACCAGTGGCGTAGCATGCTCTCCATTTTTTCACAAGAAGCCGATAAGACTGATCTCAGAAGAGAGGGAACACCATGGGATGTGGGGACTAGCACCCATTACTGAGACCAGTGGGACTGAGAGCTGGGAGGTTTTAAGGCCCTTTCCCCCACATTTTCCCCCAGTTAATCCAAATTGCAGTAATTGAAACGGCTCCGGGTTTTAGCTCCAGTAAAAAGCTGCATCTTAGATGCGTTATGCAGAAAAAGTCAGCAAAAGAAAACCTAGATGTGAGGTCTTAGAAACAGGTCCAAGCCAAAGGCAATAGTCCACTTGTAGTCCTGATGAACAGGGAACATACCGGTGTTGTCCCAGACAGTCAGGAAGGAGGAGTTAAAAGCTCTACTGTTGTCACAAGGAACTGTCAGTACAGGACATTTTTTACCTGAAGGATGAAGTTCTGGCAGCAGTCAGTTGCAGAAGTCTTATTTAAGGCTTGAGCAACTTTGGTCCAAAACACGCAGGGAAAATTTTCATCCCACTGAAGATCAAGCATTTTGTTTGTCCATAAGTTCTTTGCAAATATGTGAAGCATTTATCCCGTCTTTTGGGAAACAGGGTTTGTTGGAAGCTGTTGTGTTTTTTTTTCCAAATTGGTAATTCAGATGTTTCTCCTAGCTGGGAGAAACACCTTTAAATGAAACCCTGTCCGCTCTGTGAGCCACCTGAAACTGTGCAGCAGTGATGAGTAGCCTGGCACAGCTTTTCTAAGACCTGAGAGCCTGAGCTCCACCTGCTTTATGGTAACATCTCTGCTCCCGTATAGGATCCGCACATTAGAGAGATGCTGCAAAAGTCCCTTACCTTACCAGGTCATTGAGGTCGCCTGTGCCCTCTGTGCCCAGGTGGGCCATGTGCTCATGTAGTTCCTTACACAAAGTGCCTGTGAATGCGTGCAGATTAGAAGGACCCATTTTTCCCTTCATCATGCTGTAGAGGTTACCATGGTTCTGATAAAATGCTTCTGCGGGGACAGAAACTAAATACAGAAAGAAACAGAAATGTTTTGGAAAGTAGATGAAGTAGATTTTCACTGAAAGTTTATTTTTACACATAATTTGGCTAACTCTAATTTAAATGCCTTAACCCTCATTTTCCTAGAGTGAAATTCCCAGAAAGCTTCCTTCCAACTCTCTACATATTTTGGTGAGCCCTCTGCTTTTACCAGTCTGTGTAACATCTTCCCACCTCATGAAGCTTCAGTGCCAGAATCTACAACTCAGAGGTTAGCCCCCAGCTTCACTGCGGATGTACAGAGACATGCATGTGATCCACAAAACTGACTGAAATGAAAAATAAATTAATCCAAGAAAAAAATGGGTTGTGTCTTCATGCTACAGTAGTACATCCTCTCAGTCATACCAGAAGAGGCTGAGGGAGCTGGGACTGTTCTTCCTGGAAAACAAAAGTCTCAGGGGGATCTTATCCATGTGGATAAATATCTAGTGGTGGGAGTAAAGAAGATGGGGCTTTTCTCAGGGCGGGAAGTAATGGGCACAGGTGGGAATACAGGACATTCCACAGAGACATAGGGAAGTTTTTATTGTGAGCATGGTCAAACACAGGAACAGATTGCCCAGAGAGGTTGAGGAGTCTCCCTCCTTGGAGATACTCAAAACCCAACCGGACACAGCCCTGAGCAACCCACTGTCATAGACGCTGCTCTGAGCCGGCACTAGGTGATCTTCATCGATGCCTTCCAGCCACTGGGGTCTGTGATTCTGTGATTTATTCTCTCTACCAACTTGCTTCTCTCTCCTTTCACAGTCTAAAATTGCCAAACTACTCAAAGAATTTCTGTCTGTGTGATTCCGTCTGGATACAAGCACCTGAGCTGATGGAGCATGCCACTGGGAATGGGGTATACACCTCATCCCTTTCTAACGACTGTTGTACTACAGGGAAACAACCAATTATTGCTACAAACTGATTTTCAAAGTAAGTGATAGGACCACATACTATTGCTCCAAACCTGGTACAAATGGTGGAGTGTCTAGTCACAGAAGAGGCCCCGATCTCGAACTGGGGTTGCTTGATGATAAAAGTATGAACAGTCCCTGGTTCAGAAACCTTTGATGCACCGAGACTGAACCCAATTCACTTTGCAGATTTATGGTGCCAGATACACAAGAGGGAATTTCATATCCTTTCCATTTCATAGCACGGTCATGGGTTAAGATAAGCATTTAAGGCATGATCAAAAAGCCAATGGGCTTTGGATTGGGTTTTAATGTTCCTGGGTCACGAGATTAGACTTCCATTAAAGACGAGCTAGTCTCATTTACCTGCATTCTCGACAGCTTGTTGTACTGCCTGTTCAAAATTTAGGTCTTCAGATTTAAAAAATGCTTCAGTTCCTTCTTCCTCAGTCACAAAAGTAAACCGTTTTCCTAGAGCGAATATTGTGAATACAGGTCCGTGCTAGAACAAACAAAGATTTCATATTACTGCATTGTTAACAAGTTTGGGTGGAGCCCCAGCAGGACTTCAGTTCAGCTGAGAGGTCAGGAGGGAGGACGTGGATCTTCCTGCTCTCTGCATGCCTTGACTCAGAAGCGCACGAAGGTGATCAGGAATCAGGCCAAAATTTGGAGACTTATGGACCCAGAAAAGAACATCACAGGGACCTGACTGACCTTTTGCAGAGTAGAAGGGGTTCCGTCTCTAAGATTAACATTTTATATTTGAATTACATTACAGTTCAAACCATACAACCTACCTGGATTTTAAAGAACCCAAGTGCTGGATTATCTACTGCATCCCTTGGCTGCCATAGCAGAGTACCCACAATGTCAAAATCTGTAATCCTACCGATTTCAAACTACATTTTTTTAACAAAAACTCCCCACTCCTGCATCTCTTTAACACTTTGATTTGCTTTTCTAGTTTAAAGGTTCTGCTAATATCAACAATTTCTTTCTTGTAGAGAGGTTTAAAGATTAATATCAAAATAGCGAACAAGCTTTGAGCAGAATAGGTGGAGCTTGTTGAGACTTATATTCAGGGATTGATGCCATAAATCACTCTCTTGTTTTCACTTAGTCTAATATCCTAGAGCCCTCTCAAAACTTCCAGCAATAAAAATTCACTTCTGTATCCCTACATTATGAAAAAGATCACTGATATTTGTAGGCACTCTAAACTAGCACACAAATGTGCAATATCTACTGGCTGTCAGATTTGGGCCTAAAAAAATCAGAATTAGGAAATGAAGCATCTTTAGTACCTTCTTCTTCCAATGCAATTTCTGCTCACAGGCAACAGCCTTAGAAATCAAATGCCCAGCATTTACATTTATATGCTCACCACATTATGTCGGCAAAGTTACTGTACATGGAAAGGTTTAGGGCTTTCATAGTCTCGAGACACATCAAGGAACTCGATTTTCTTTTCCAGGTTACATTGCTGACAAATTTTCTGTTGATTGGTTTGGAGTAGTGAGAAGCCTTGAATCCACCTTGCTCTCACGGTTTATGCCATTGACTTCAACCATTTCTTTTGTTGTCTGTGTCTACTGCAAAGCCTGCTCCATCAAATGCTCTGTGGAGCCAAGGAAAAGATTCTGCTTGACATCAATTGAATTTTGATTGTGTCCTTCAACTGTAAATTATTAAAGAAATAATGACTGTTTAAAGTGGGTGATAATAAATAAAATACTGTTTTAATAAGAGCTAAATCGGCAAGGTTACTTTTTTATGGATAACAGCATGTCCTGATCATCAGGCTGGATAACAATCAGTGAATTTGTACTGTGTTTGTTTTCAAATTAGATTTTTTTAAAATTCTAAATTAACACTAAAATGTACTTATTTAAAAACAAAATTAAATTTGAACTAAGAGCAACCTGCAGTGACACTTAATTATTTGACTAAGGCTGCACTCAGTTAAAGATCACACACTTTATTTTAGATGATTACATGTGAGCAAGATGCCTAAACTCCCATTACAGACAACAGAGATCGGGTCTATGCAGTCAGGGGAGCTTAAAAACCAATTCACCTAACCAGCTACTGCACACCTCTGTTTCTGAAGGTGAGTTGAACTGCCCTTAGACCCCACTGACAGGTGTCCACTGACCATCATCAGTAAAGCTTGGACATCTTGCTGAACTGTAAACACCTGCATAAGCAATCTGGTTTGAAATCTCATCCAATTTCCTGCAATCTGTTTAGAATAATTAAAATAAAACCAATATTAAACAAAATTGAAGTAGCAAAAAAGCTCCATAAGGGACCTCCAGAACAAGTCAGCTTCACTGGACAGCACAGTAATGTGGCTATTCAAAGCCACATATTTCAGAAAGCAGAATTTTGTGTCCAAACAGGAAATTACAAATAAATAAGGCATCTGATAAATTAAGTGTAAAATTAAAATAGTAAATAAGATTTGAGGATCAAACCACTAATGGCAATATTAAAGACTTTTCCAAACATACCAGATGCAGGAAGTTGCCCAGTGTGTGCTGAGCTGCATAAATGCTCAAGGTGCAGAGAAACCAAGTGGGGAAGCAATTTGAGTTAGCGATTACATCGGTTTAAGACAAGTCCCACGTTGGAGCCTTTCACTAAGAGTGATGGACTGAGGCCTTGTTTCAAAGGAAGTATTAAGTAGTTTAGTCTTAAACAAGGTAAATCAGTGATAAATATTTCAATCCAAAACTCTAGAAGGATTAAGATATGAAGCTGCAGAACTACCTACCATGATGTGTTAAATCACCCTCAGCAAGAGGAGGACTGACGGGCAAACGTGGTGTCTTTCTAAAGGGTTCCTGAGGGAGGACCTGAGAAACCTCAAAGAGTCACACCAGCACTCAGCGAAATTTGACAAGGGTTATCAAAGACCAGGATTAGTAGTGGATGTTCTGAAGAAGAGCCCAATACAGGTTTTAGGAATCGTAAAGACGTGTGGTCTTAAAGATATTCCTAATACATTCCTTAGAAGAAGAATTAAAAGTTCGGGCATAATCTGGAGTCATTCAGGAGTCTAAACTATGAGGAGACCTAGAAGCATCACAGAAGAAGGCCCAGAAGATCTCCTCCTTAGGAGGAAGAGATCTATCTTTTATCAAGCCAGAGCAGGAAATCTTTCTTTTCTTAGACCCACTGATGACACAGGGGGAAAATCAGACTACTTTTTTAGCCCACACCTCCTTCTGTAGGAGGAAAACAGAAGCAGTGAACTTCAAGCAAAGTGCAGGTTGGAAGCAGTAGAAAGTCTGGTATGATACTCCAGGGCCTGAGAGAAAAAGCAGCAAGGGATATACACAAAAGGGACAACAAGAAGAACCCTAAAAAAGAAAAAGAAAAGAGTGTAACTTTGATAGACTGAAGGATTAATCCAGGGAAGGAACTTTCTAATTCCAAAAATGTCTCCCCCGAAGGTGAGGACCCTTAAGACATTTCACTCTGTTTCTGCACTAACTTGTATGAGGGCAACTTGCTTGTACTAACGACACTTAGTCCCATTCTGGCAATATTAAGGCATGTGGAATTGTTGCAAATGTATTTTGCAACCCCTCCTGTGGTATTTTGCAGCCCTTGGTGAATGACCCCTTGGGCAGCAGCACCTGTCTGGCTGTACTGCACTATCGGGCGAACTCCTTTAAAGGAGCAGGACTGAAAAGGCTTTTATCCTTCCTGGCCTCAGCGCCTCGTGCCTGTGTGGGAGGTGGGAAGGGAGGGAGAGAAGGAGAGAGACATGCCTGGCGTTTTTAAGGAGATGAAGGGGAGATCAAGAACAGAGCCCTTCCCAGAGACAAGGACACTGCAGATGATCAGCAGCCAGCCTGGGTGTGACAGATGGAAAGGTCCCTCTTGGCCCGGGGGCACCACAGGGAGAGGTCACATTCACAAGGACATTGAGTTGCTGGACTAAGAAGAAAGTCAAAGGAAAAGTCCTATCTGCAAACAGACAGTAAAGGAGACACATAAAAAAGCTTCTTTCTGATTTGCCTTATTTCCAGTTTTCTCCCATTGAAAATGTTTCTTGTTCTAGTTTCTGTCCCAAAAAACCCTTGGCGTTTATTAAGTTTTTCAGGTGTTTCTGGTGTGCTCAGATGCGGCAGCAGCTGCTGTAGCACCAACAGTGGCCTAAAGGTTCTCCAAGCAAATGAACATCAAAATTAATGGACCCAGAGCTACTAAGTTTGCACTTGTACTTCGATACATTCTTCAGCAGGTAAAAGTTTTGCTCACTTAATTGGTGAATGAATTTCCAAAAGGACTCTTCTGTCAGGTTTGGTTTAAAAATTCATCTAAGACATTTTGCTAGAAGCTTCCTGAGAAAAAAGGTAACTAAAGAAAACTTATGTCACGGTGAAACACCCGTCCCTAAAAGGGATTGTGCTGGAAAGGACGGTATGACAGGCTGCTTTAATCTGGATACCATCAGGATATGTTTTCAGTAGAATATGGAAGTTCTCTAATAGCCTCGCAGTAGAATAGTAAAAAAAAAATAGAATTGTTTTTTTAAGTGAGGCTTGATCAGTTTATTTAAAGGATTTTATGGATGGTTTCTGAAATAGTAGGAGAACAGACTGGACTGAATTTTCTTCCAGTCCTGGATTTGTGCCCTAAGATGAATGACCAAACAACTGATCATGTTATGCACAGATGAGAGATACTGGAAAGATGTAGAAAAGGTTAAAAATCAGCCTGTTAAGCTCAGAGAGGCCAAAGAACTCCAGATCACACATGGTGAGCTTTCTCTCTGGTGCACCCAATGTGCTCTAATACAAGACTGACAGCTCTTGAAGTTCCTACTTCCCATAACTTCAGCTGGTTATACTTGAACCTCTGCTTTCATTTAACACCTCCAGTTTATAACAACCACGTCTGCAAAGAAATACTTTCAGTATGAAAAATAGCCCTGCCAAGCATGCCCGTGTCTCTCTCGAATGCTGAAGGACAGGAGCTGGTACTCTGGAATCTCACCTAACTTTAGGTAGGCAAATAGTCTCCTGGTCCCAGCGCCTGGCACAGGGCTTTCCACATGATCTGAAACCAAGATTAACATGTAGCCAGACTGCAAAAGCAAAACAACGGAAGAGCTGGGTCAAAATAGCACAGAGATCATGCCTGGATCCGATCCACAGCTTAGCAACGTTACTGGTACAAAGCTGACCCTTCCCCAGCTAAATGCTCCTGACATTATAAAATGTGACAGGAGACTGGCAAACTTAATGCACAAGTGTCTCCTTGCCTTTCCGCCTGCAGGCAGCCACCCTGAGCACACACCCACAAGCAGGCACGCCGCCACAGCCTTTACCTTGCTTCTAGCTTGCTCTATAAACTCCAGAGGAGCTTTCCCGAACTCAAACGCAGCTCCAAACCAAGGGATCCAGCTCCTGATGCAAGGAGGGGAGCTCAGGTTTCTCAGCTGAAACAAAACAGCCTTGACAATAACGAGTCCCAGGATTGCTGCCAAGAGGAGAGCAAGAGCCATTTTGCCTCTTTGCTGCCTGCCGCAGCAGCTGCTCCGCCTGCCACAGCACTCGACTCCCCCAACCAGGATTACCCAAGTCGATGAACAGGGCCTCTTTTATCAGCCGTGCCAGCTGATCACTGCCATGGAGACAAGATGTCAAAGCAACAGGCAACCCAGGGGACCAGCTCTTGTTCTGGAAAAGGCAGGGCCAATACTCTGCTCTGGGATGAGGACCAACTCCACTGCTTGCAAAACTTAGATGCTGCTGTGACTAATCCTTGAACTTTGCACCAGTGGCTGGAAGCTGCCCAAGCAGCTAGGGACAGCCAGGGACATGGTGGCAAAGCAATGTGTGTCTTTCTTCAGTTAAACAATTTTTTTTTTTTTAGCAATATCAAGATTACAAAGCAGAGAGGCTATGATTTGCGGACATTTAGCTTCCAGCAAGGCAGATGGTAAGAAACTTTTGCAGGCATCACTTGAAGCAGTAAGCCTTACGAAAGGTACCTCCACCCATCTGAGATCATCTCATTAAAGGCCGGATGTGTGTCCCGTGCCTCGGGAACAGAGAAAGGCTGTGGAGGTTGAACTGACAATTCCAATCCTGCTGGTGGCCCCTATAATACAACTGCAATGTCCGAAGACTAGATTTCAGAGAGGTCAGATTGGTTTCCTTGTATGTAAGTGGTACACCAAATTTACGTACAGAAGTTGTTAAGTATTAAAAGACCTAGGAAATGCTCTCACAGCTTATGCCTGCACACCCTCAGCAAGTTTGAAGATGATAGAAAACCAGGAGGCGTAGTTAGTAGAACAGATGAGTGTGCTGCCACTTAGAGAGGAGCCTCAACAGGCTGGAGAAATGAGCAAACATGCATATCTCATAGAATCATAGAATACCAGGTTGGAGGGGACCTCAAGGTCCAATGTTTCTTGGCAAAAAAGTGACTTAATGAAGTTCAGCAAAGGGCAATGCCAAGTTCTGCCCCTGGGTAGGAAAAACCTCATGTACCAGTACAGGCTGGTGGCCACCTGAGTGGAAAGCATCTTTGAAGATCTGGGGGTCCTGGTGGACTCCACGTTGAACATGAGTGAGAAATGTGTCTTTGGACTCAACAGCACCCTGGGCTGCATTAGGAAAGGTGTTGTCAGCAGGACAAGGGAAGTGATCCTCCTCTTCTGCTCACTGCTGGGGAGATCCATCTGGAGTGCTGGGTCCAGTTCTAGGCTCTCCAGTGCAAGAGAGACATGGACAAACTGGAGTGACCCCAGGGAAGTACTAAGAAGTTCATAAAGGGGGCTGGAGCATCTGTCGTATGAGAAGAGGCTGAGAGAGCTGGGACAGTTCAGCCTGGAGAAGAGAAGGCTCAGGAGGATCTTACCAGTGTGTATTAACACCTGAAGGGAGGGTGCAAAGAGGATGGAGCTGGGCTCTGTTCAGTGGTGCCCAGTGACAAGGCAAGTCACAGTGGGCACAAACAAATACAGAAAACTTCACTTCAAACTACAATTATTTTTTCTATTGTAATGGTGGTCGGACACTGAAACATGTTGCCCAGAGGGGCTAAGGAGTCCTGGGAGACATTCGAAACCAGCTGGACACAGTCCTGAGCACCTGCTCTAGGCAACTCTGCTCAGAGCAGGGTGATGGACTAGCCAATCTCCAGGTCCCTTCCAAAATTAAAGGGGTTTGGGTCTTTTTTTTTTGTTATTTTGCCTTCTTTTGCACTGGCTCTTTGTCCAGGTCTCTTCTTCTGCTCAATCTCAGGATCTGATCCTCAGGCCCAGAGTCCTTGGTCGAACAAGCCCCGCTCAGCCTTTCTGCTGGTTATCTGCTTGTTCCATAGATAAGCATCCAGCTGTACCTCACACTCCTCCCTTTACTCAAAAACTACCTTCACACGTGCATTTCCTTTTTAATCAGCCTCAACCTTTCTGGCTCTGACCCCAAAACTGCTTCCCCACATACTTCCTCCCAGACTCTACTTAGTTCTGAGCCCTTCTCTTCAGGTCCGGGCTCCCAAATCTCACCAGAATAAAACCACGCTGGTGTCTGAGTAAGAGATAGACCTGGACTGTTCTTGAACTTGTCCTCATGTATATTTTTATAATAATTCAATAGTTACTAACCCAGAGCTTTATGTATTTAAACTATATTTATGTATTTTACTAGGAGAAGGATATAGTTCATCGCTATAGTATTTTGCAACACCATGTCATGGGAACACCACACGGTTTGTATGGTGCACAATTTGCACACTATTTTGTATGAACATGATTGTTCCATTAAAAGTGCTTTGTACAAACACCGTTTAACTCCCTTCCTACACTGGCATAGGTGCACCAACAGGAACCTTTGTACCTGTGCAGACGGGCAGCATAGCAGAACTACACCTGATAGTAGGTTAAGAGCATTAAAAACACAACTAGGGCCTTCATTAAA
>NW_010392526.1:0-10772 GCF_000710305.1 Buceros rhinoceros silvestris | reverse complement strand
GGATGTTACCCACACTGGTCACAGGTGCAGAAGAACAAGCCCAGATATGTCAGCTGTGGCAAGCAGGATGTGGATCTCCATTTCACAAACTGGCTGGAAGAAGCCAGCAAATCATTTTTGACTGTGATATTGCTGTGCTTCTGTGTTTAGCTCTATGTTTATTTCCTGGTTTTATTTTATCCATTAAATTCTTTCTTTTCCTAGAAAGGGGTAAAGTGACAGGAGAGCTAAAGGCCCTGTAATATTGGAGTATATTTTCATTACACACACAGCCTGAGTAGTGAGTTTAAAGTGATCTATGTATACAGCTGTGGCAACTGCACCGGCCTCTTGGTCTGAGAAACTTGCAGTCACTAAACTGCAGTGATTGCTGGGCGCATGCCAGAGAAACTGCTAGAAACCTCTGGAAGCTTCTTGCCAAGCCCACCAGTGTGGGTACATGCCTGGAACGGGGGCCTGCAGCCAATGGGTTAATATGAGCATATACGAGCACAGCTCAGATTCGACTAAGGGTGTAAATGGAGTCCTGGAGGGGGCAAGTGAGAGTCCATCCTCCTGGGAGCATCAGCTCGGCAGTTGGGGGGCTCTGCCCTTAGCTCGGCACACCGCCTACGGAAACTCCTCCGGGTTGTGAGGCCTCGCCTTTGTGGAGGTGGCTGTTTGGACAGTCCAGGTTATTATCCTAAACTTAGAAGTGGATAATAACCTCGTGGAGTTATTATCCACCTGCAGGGTGGAGTTATTATCCCCTCACAGCGTGGAGTGCAGCAATTATTTTCTTCAATCAACATCCAGTACCTGCAAACTCGTCTGAGCTTCTCTTTGTTAATATTTCTAATAAATTCTCTTTAACCATATTGGCTGTTGAGCTGAGCTTAGGGAAGCTCATGACAACAGGTAAGACAAGCCCCCAACCCTCTGTGAAGACTCAATTAAAGGCTTTTCTGTTAGTTTTGGACTTTCCGTTTTGTTTTGTTTACCTTCTGCTTCTGGGGCACAATTTGGCGAAGCACACAAGACACTACTAAAAGGCACTACTGTGAGGAGGACGATAGCGCGATAGTCACTAACAAGCTTTCCTCAGACTAGGTTCTAGTCTGGGGCAGATTAATAGTTAATGGTCTTTCCAATGTAAAATAGGAGTCACCAGTGATGGCAGCAGGTGAGAGGACGGGGGCAGTTTGGCTGCCTGTCTCCAGCTGCACACAGCCCTCCCAGACCCTGCTCCTGTGTTTCCATCGCATTGGAAGTCCACATTCCCTCCCTGCATGTGCAACCTCTGATCAAACCGGCTGTGGACAGAAATCAGAAAACGCTGATTCACTGAAAACTGAGATAAATGACAGCTCTGCTGGAGCTGTCTCCCTCAGGATCTGGCGATCTGTAAAACCCAGCCGTCTGATGGATCTCTGCGAGCACTGGCCCTTCTCTGCTCCACAGATCACAGTCCACACAAGCGCATGTCTCCAGGTCAGGCTCATTGCAAAAATCCTGTGGGAAGAGAAAATTCCTCGTCACCACCCTTCCCAAATCAGTCTGGTTTTAAAAGAGCTTATTTCCCCGGACTAAAAACATCCAGAGAGAGCTGCTGTCTCCATAGGATGCCGCACTGTTATGGGTTTTATTTTAAGGAGAGATCTAGTTGGTTTTTTCCACCCCCTAAAACACAGTTCTAGAGAAGACAGAGTGCAACTCTCCCCAGAGGTGTACATCTAAAAGGTGAGAAGCAATGGACATAGGATGCAACGTGGGAAAACAAGTTCTGAGTGAATATAAGAAAAACATGTTCACGAAGTAGTTAAGGACCAGAGCGGGCTGTGGTTGTGAAATCCCCATCCTTGGAGTTTTCAGGTGACCAAACAAGACCTCGGGCAACCTGATGTAACTGTCAAACTCTCCCTGCTCTGAGCAGAGGATTATCCTAGGTGACCTCTAAAGCACCTCTCCAACCTACACTACCAATCAATGATGTATATATAGGCCGATATACAGTGACACAAGCTGTCCCAAGCCCAGAGAACAGCTATGGAAGGAGGCACAAAAATGCCAACAGCAGATTGCCCGAAGTGTCTAGAATAAGGCTTTGAAGTGCTTGTAGCCCCCGTGCAGCCAGGCATGTTGGCATTGAACTGCAACCTGCCTACTTCCCATTTTAATCAGGGGTTGTCAGTAGGTGGTGTTGTCACTGCCTGAATGCCAATGAATTCTAACCCAGAGAAGGATACAGTTTAATACCGGTTACTGGTGACTAATAAGATGAATTCATCTGACCTTAGCTGAATATTTCACCTGCAATTCTCCCTTTGTTCGTTTGGATCGTTGTCACAGGAACTCACCCCAAAAAGTTAGGCAGTCAGCCAGGGGTGTGGGTTCTGGGGTAAGTTTCTGTGACCTAAAAAATCCTCAGATCCTCAGCATGAGGATTAACCATTAATGGCTAATGATTAACTTAGTGACTCGACTGAGCTTTAATGATAAATGAAAGCTTCTCCTGAACAGAACATGCCTTATCCTTTTTTTCAAGAAGAGAACCTAAACACGCCTATGTTAATTTAGGAGAAACTAGAACTGGTACAAAACAAACAGGGCTTCAGCGTTCCACCAGCAAAAGCTTTAAACTTTTCACAAATGGGCTTCGGTAAGAGATCGACTTCTGCCCTCCCAGGGTTGCATGCCCCCTGCTCAAACTGTGCTGCTCTGTGCCTGATCCTCAGGAGATGGAATTGCCACAAGCACCCCAGCACCCCACCTTGGCACGGAGCTGTTGCTAAGGCAGTTTTCACTCAACCAGATCAGCATTGATTCATCCAGCTCGGATGCTCATGCAGCTGCTTGACCCCGGGACACAGATTTGGGCTCCTGAGGCACTGCTATCCATCACAGCACCCCATAGAGCGAACAGATCCCATCCCTGTGCTCAGCATCTTGAGGTCTCATTAATGATTTTTTTTTTTTAATGTAGATAATGCTCAAATTTGTGTGTGTGTGTGTCATAGCTGGACTGCCAGTTTCCTGGCAGCGTTGGTAACAGACTACATTTCCCAGTAGCTGTTGTGCAGTTGTCTCTTGCGTGACAGCACCAGGGCTTGCAGCTCTGCAGGAAGCACTTGGGGTGCAGCCGTTGATGGAGCTGCTGCTGAAGAAACATGACCTTCAGCAGTTTGCCTCCTAAATGACCCAGAACAGAGCTGAGCTAGAACCTGCTTTTGCTGCAGACCCTCGCAAGGTGGCTGGTTAGATAGTAGATGTCCCCTGCAGAAGAAAAGAAGAGCTTACCTCTAACAGAGAGATGGCCCCGAGCAAGCAAATTCGCTTTGTCTGCCTGTGCAGCGGCTGTGGCAGAACTAGGTACAACTCACTGTGATTTTCTGAGAGGGAAGGGGGTCCGAATGCACCTGCAGGGGATGGGGAATTTCAGTCCGCGGATGCCTCGTTCCTCGGTGTTTGCTCAGGTTTTCTGCCTCAGCAAATCCTTTGTTCTGCTCTGCTCGTAGTGTTTTTTCAATAATTTAAGCCTTGTGAGTGTTTTATGCCAGGGGGCTGTGGCTTGGAGGGAGAGGGGTTTCGGGGTGAAATCTTTGCCCCCCAGACCGAAGGGCTGCAGGCATTAACACAGGGGGTTGTGACCACGTTAAGCTTTGCGCTTGCTGGGTTTCTGGAAGAAGACTGAAGAGGCAGAAGGGTCTGTTGTCTCAGTTAGTAGCGAGGGGCTGACCTCTTCAGGAACTTGCTTTTCATAGTTAATACAGGTTAATCAAAGAAAAACCGAATCTTACATTTCTGGTTACTATGGAGATGCCTGAAATGGGGGAAAGGAGCACCCTGGCATCTGCATAGCACTGCTTTGTGATCAGTAACTTGGAATATTTCTCAGCATATCCTATGTTCTTTCTACAAGCTCTTACAGGCAAATCTGTTGCGTTGCTCTGATTATTTGTAACTTCTCAATCTTTGCTAATCTGAACATTAATATCAAACGCAATGCGCAGATAGCCTGTAAATGTGCCGAGGCTTTGAGCGGTGACTGCATTCCCCTAGTCCCTCTGAGTCGTGCTCTGGAAGGACCCTGCAGCATGGGATGTCACAGAGGTATCAAACCAAGGACAACCCCTGCTCCTGGGCACCTGCCGCGTGAGGCAGGCTGGGAAGGTCCATCACCCAGCGAGACACTCCTGGCCTGGAACTGAAACTAGGGGCAGCAGATAGGTACCCATACTGTCTCAGGAGCTGAGATGGAGTTGGACCACATTCCCCAGCCACCAGTTATTTCAGTGAGAGAAATAAGAGGCTAAACATGATTTCTTTGTGTCTGCATCAGGAAAGCAGCATGTTTTAGGGTGGTTCATAGGGCAGATGCTCATCTGCCTGTGTGTCTGCATTACGATGGCCACTGTGGGCTTGTTCATGACTGTACCGTGTGCTGCCACTATGCTGGGCAGAACTGGAGAGGCAACATGCTCGATGAGAGATTTGACTGGTCTTCATTCAAGGGAAGAAACAGGAACCAGATTTTCAATCCAGAATTTTCTCTTGGAAAGTGTACATAAAAAACTTGCAAAAATCAATAAGGGAGAAAGGCTTGGTGTTTGACGGGGATGTATTTTGGTTACTCATGCCCAGAGCAACTTCTAACAGATCTGGATGTGAATCTCCTGTTCTCCACAAATCACCTGCACCCCAGTGGTAGCGGTCCCTGCTGCCTGCTGGTGCTTACACTGCCCCCTTGGCCGCTGGGCAGGGGGGAATGCGATGCAGGTGTAACCGGGGTGGTTGGACTCCCTGCAGCTGCACTCATATTCATGGGTGTTCTCTGCTCTTTCTCTTCAGTGACATTTCCCCTGGATCTCACAAAAACTCGACTGCAGGTCCAAGGTGAAGCTGCCGTTCTTCGCAATGCAGCTGCGGCCGGCCAGGCAGTCCCTCACCATGGCATGCTGCACACCGTGGCTGGCATCGTGCGAGAGGAGGGCTGGCGAAAGCTCTGGCAAGGAGCCACGCCGGCCATCTACCGCCACATAGGTGATTATCTGTCCGTAATGGGACAAGTTTGGGTGCTGCCTTCTGCGGCCAACAACCTTTAGGAGTGAGCTTACCATATACTGTGTTTTAAATATATCTGCGAGGACTTCTTCGGTCTACCCTGCAACCCCCTCTTCAAAATAGATGGGATTGTGGCTCAATATTGTCTCTTCCTTCTCTTGCTCAATCCTTCACAACCTTATTCTGGCTTCTGGGAACACAAAATATAATTTCCCTGTCCTCTTTGCAGGAAGGTCCTCAGCGCAAGCTGACAAGACACTCAGAGTCCCCAGAACAATAAACATCTTTTATTTGAGGGAAGTGGGGACACGCTGGGAAAAAAAGATATGCTTGCAAGGGCTAGGATGAAGAAATGCATTAGTGGTTTGGCCACAGGTAACAGCTTTCTGTGTTTCATTTGGAAATACGGTGACATCAATAAAGCTCAAAAGCGCTTGTGGGAGGTTTTGTGCTTGGCACCAGCGGACAGGGAAGCAATGTGGTCGTGTCTCCTTAGCGTGCGGTTGTAAGCCGTGCTGCCTCCTGGCAGACGTGGGGCTCAGCCAGAGAGATTCCATGATGCTGAAAAGCTCTGGCTTTAACATTGCTACCGGGCAGCCCCCTCGCTTTCCCCATTTTGATCATGAATGTGAGAGCAGTGAACTCTGAGATGTTTTACAACCAATCTGTTGTCCTTTCTGTCACAGCATGACCTCCAGAAATGGCAGACCCAAGAATCGGCTCCTGCTTTTGTTTTCCACAGTGTACTCAGGTGTTCGGATGGTTGCGTACGAACATCTCCGTGACTCTGTGCTTGGCAGGGCTGAGGATGAAAGCTTTCCTTTCTGGTAAGGTTGCGTATTTATGCTTTTGCCTGTTTGGGGATTGTCCTTTCTGTAGGAGTCCTGCAGCCCTAAAAGCTGTCTTCTCCTCATGGCTCGCTTACCCTAAAGAGGGTAAATATAAAGTAGGGGTTTAAGCACTGATGCAGACTTTCTGATTTCAGTTTCTGGGCAGTATCTTTTCCTTCAGCTGGGCAAAGGACTAATACTGAAATTAGTTTCTCAGAGGCTTAACGAGGACCATGATTAATAAAGATACTCTACTAAAGAGTTGGAGAAACAAGATAAACCACTTCCATAGGAGCAGCTCTCCTGAGCTAGTGGAATTAGCCTGGATCAGAGTGAAGGCAGGGAGGCTTTACCATGACCCAAGGTCTGGGAATAAAGTCCTTTATTTCCACTTGGGCCGGGGGATGTTGGGAAATGCAGGTGAGTCGTGGCTGACCATACGGCTGTGTGTGACAGCTGTTGGAGAAGCCGTGAGCTCTTGCACAAACCCAACTGCAGCATGAGTAACCGTGGCTAATCCTACGGCTGCCTGAGAAATCTGAACCAGAGGTTCAGCTGAGCCAAGCTGAACCTGCAGTTTGTGCCCTGCTCAGCTCTGACATCATCCTAGAGCTCAGTTACCTCCACATGGGGTGAGGACACATTTCCAAAGTATGGTGGATCCTCTGGAGCTCCTCCCTAGTGAGAAGACAAGTGATCCCTATAAAAAGCAAAATCAAAGTCTTTGTTCTGCAAGTTTGATTCAGCCAGTGACATCTCATGCAGTCCCTTTCTTGACAATGAAAGCAGTATATAGGCACAAAACTAACCCTTTGCCTGTGGGGAATGAAGCAGATTTTTCTATAAATTTTGCAAAAATTGGTAATTTCTAATTGTCAAATCCTTGTTGTTAAAATGTCGATCAGGGACTTTTATAATTATGCATGGTATCATACCTAATCAAGTATTTTACTCCAAAATCAAATCTTGGATCCAAAATCTAACTGTTTTTAAGGTGAGATTTACCAAATCTAATACAGATAAAATACTCATCTGATGTTATCGGAAGGGGGAACTAGAGATAATACTGAAACTTCTGGTTCTACTGGAATGTGTAGGACCAGAAAATTAACACGACGCATCTAGTAGCAATGGGAGACCAAGAAAAGTTCTATGTATCAGCAAGCACTGTAGAGTTTCAGATCGGCATTCGGTTATCATCATATTGGGAGCACCAACCCTTACTTGGGTACCTTGCCTTAAGCGAGAAGGATAATGTAACCTGGAAAGGAAGCATCTTGGTGATGTGTAATAACTTGATTTTTTTCCCCAGATAAGTTTTAACCCTTTCTTACAATTAACAGAAATATTATTGACTACCTTAACTAACATCCACTTGCCACAATTATTACGTTAACAGTGGCCGTTAGCATAAAGAATCTCCACTTACACTTTTTTCACCTGGGTCGTGCTGCTGAACTCCTTGAGCACTGCGATTTGTTAAAATTTTCAGAGAATTGTGGAGCACGGTTCTTTTCCCTGTTCGGCAGGAAAGCTGTAATTGGAGGCATGTCTGCGGGTGCCATCGGACAGTTTTTTGCCAGCCCGACTGATCTGGTGAAGGTGCAGATGCAGATGGAAGGAAAAAGGAAGCTGGAAGGAAAGCCTTTACGGTCAGTTCTTCTCAAAGCTCGAGGTTTTTTCCTTTTAATTACTCTTTGGCCCAGGGTGTGGTTGTCCCTGTTTTCTGCCACCCACTTTCCTCAGCTGCCTGGAGCCCTTTTGGGGGAAGAGCACGGAGTGCTCTGGGCAGAGGGGAGCGTGGGGGATCCAAGACTTCCTCCTTACTCATTTATACTCACCTTCCTTATTCTGGTGTTTTGGTCTCAGAGACCACAAATCCTTGCCCATCCTACACGTGCAGCATGTCCATGCCAGTGCTCTGACTGGGGGAGAGGGAAGGATGCTTTCTGAAGAAAGGAAGCTGGAAAAAAGGATGGCGGACACGGCTGGTGCAGGACGCCCAGGCGCAGGGAAGGGCTGGGTCACCTGTGGACAGCAGGGATTGAGACCCTCCTGCCGATGCCGGGACACGCTGCTCTTTGCATCTGAAACTGCTGCCATCGTGTGGTGTCTCGGACGTGTAGCACTGCAGCCCAGCTGCGCGACCAAAGGGTCGCAGGTCTTCAGTGACCACATTGCTGCTTACCAGGGCAACCGGTATGTTTGGTAAAATATCGTGGCATGAAAGTCAAAGATGGATCCAAAAAGGATCCAAAACTGGACCCGAAGGGTCAGATCCTTGCAGCCATAAATCACCTTTCCTATGTGAGGACCTGGTGCAGCAAAGCACTGGACGACACAAAGCTGTCTCCTTAGCGGGGCTCTCTACTGACTGCGTGTTGGTTTCAGGTTTCGAGGAGTGCACCACGCATTTGTGAAGATCCTGTCTGAAGGAGGAATACGGGGGCTGTGGGCTGGATGGGTGCCAAATGTCCAGAGAGCTGCCCTGGTGAACATGGGAGGTAAATTTCGTAACTTGGTCCTAAGGCTTAAGGCCACATCTAAGCTTAAGGGAGGAGAGGTCAGCTACTCCCCCGGTCTTCGTCTCTTGGTTATCTACACTGGGGACCTGTTTGAAGCACACGGCAGGTGACTTCTGCCTTCAGTGGGTTGTTCCTGCGGAAATCAGGTTGCTTAAAAATAAGTTTGTGCCTGAGCCTGAGGGATGGTGAACTGGGAAGTGAGGGTGTCCCACGACCAGCAGAACAGGGACCTGCCCAGCCACAACCCAGCTCCCTGATGCCCAAGCAAGATGAGCAGGGCAGAGCTAGTGAAAGCAGCCAGGTTCCACTGAGATCCAGATCCTCAGGAAAGTGTGTGGCCATGAGGTAGTTCTGAGGCTAAACCAGGAAGTTGAGCCAGCATCAGGTCTGGTGAAGGTCACTAGGGTCAGACACAGGGCGGTGATCACCGGTAGGTCCGTAGTGATAAGAAAGGTACAAGGTCAAGCTAGGGAGATGGTCTATGGGTCCAGATCAACAAGGTGCATAGCCCAGGCACGGTGTGCAGAGCTGCAGACAGGTACACTACAGCAGCAGGCACACTACCACAGGTAGTTCAGGCAGGGACTGAGGGTTATAAGGTGAAGTGGCCGCCTGAGTGCTCAGCTGATCCAAAAAGCACTCCTTCCAGGTACACACAGAGCTTTCTTGCACCTCTCCAGAACTGCTGGATGTTCTCTGCTGTCCTTCCTGAGGTTCTGTTTATAAAGTAAGGAGGGAGATGTCTTTGGGACTGAAAGACACTGCCTGTGGGTGCCCACCATAAACAACTGCTCTGTGCTTGGTGGCACATATTACAGCATTGCCTTGGTAGTTTTTTTTATTTTGCATGCTTTAATTTCTGTGGCATGATGGCTACTCATTTCTATGCCCTTTGGCACAGGGATACATTAGCAGCCTGACCAAAAAGTATCTTTGAAGGTAGAAAATCAGAGGTGCTGTACGCTTACACCTCAGTAAGCAGCAGTAAAGGAATGACTAGATGGATAACGTCTGCAGCAGGAGCTGTTAAATGAGGGCTGTAGAACGACTATGAAGTAATGTGTGTTATCTCCACATGCAACGTTAATGTAAACTTAAACCAAGCAAACTCTTTTACAAGTGGGAAAAGATCTTCTCTGGCTATGATTGGGCTGTAAAGCACTACAAAGTTCTGGGAGGGTTGTCCTGGTTAGCAGGCTGGGCTCTTCAGTTTTAAGGTCAGGACACTGGAAATGTAACCCAGATCTGCTGTTAACTAGCAGATCACTGTCTTTCATTCAGATGCCCAGTGGCCATAACTCATGTCTGCTTTCAGAAGAACAGGGTATAACTTCCACAACGTCATCTGGGGTTTTTGTCTAACATTTCTAACATTTTTCTAACACTTTCACAGAGGTGGGAGAGGTTAAATTGTCCTTATCCAGATGGTTCTGGGTTTGGTTAACGGGCTGCTTTGCAGAATTTTCCATTTGGGATCCATTTGATCATTGTAGAATGAATCAGAGTAGACGGTAGTAGAAGGGAGCACGTACTCCCATGTCTGACGATAGGACCTAGGTGCCATAGCCATCATCAGAAACCGGGGGCAGAGTGCTAGATGTACCAAAGGGAGGAGCTGCCCTGGAAATTTAGGTCTTGCCAAGCCTCCGGCCAACGACAGTAATGAACAGCACTGACACCATTTACCGTGGTGTTTTTCCTCTGTACAGATCTGACCACTTATGACTCGGTGAAACACTTTTTGGTCCTGAACACACCGCTTGTGGACAACACCGTGACTCACAGTGTGGCCAGGTGCTGTATTCCCCCATTACCCCTTTTCTGCTGAAGAGCATTTCCAGCCTCTCTGTCTTGATCTTCTCTGTGCCAGCAAAAGCCCCTGCTCTTTGGTTGTGATATTGCTGATAAAATGCACCTTTATAGCTACTTTTTTTTTACCCTGAAAGGGCATCTTTGTACAAAAGGCACAAGACAAAGGGTGCCACCATTGCTACAAAAGTACCCTTGCTCCAAGTGCCTTGCTGATGCCTTTAAACCCCTCACACCTCTGTGACAGCACAGGAATTTTCACTTTTCTAGAACTGCTACTCTTTTATCTAACCTAGTTTTAATTTTAGCAAACCATAAGAATGGGCAATATAAACTCTGCAGAACAACCTCTTTTACTCCCTTGAATGATGAATCGATCTACTCTGTATAAACAATATCATCAACTGCCTGTTGTGGGTCCTGCCTCCGAACTGCACACAGAGGTGAGGGAAGCCAGTGCTGGGAGGACGTCTGAGCAAGAGCAGTAGTAGCAGGCGACCTCCCAGAGCAAGTTTATGTTATGTGGTACTACTCATGATTTTATGAAAATTTATTTAATATGATTATA
>NW_010392525.1:0-14498 GCF_000710305.1 Buceros rhinoceros silvestris | reverse complement strand
TTGGCTAGTTTAAAGCAAACTTCTTTTCTGCAACAGGAGAAGTTGCTAAGCCATCACAAACACTAAAAAGGGAAGACGAACAATGAACTGGATGAGTTACCACTATCAGAATTGCAGTTTATACATCCACCATCTGATAACCAGACACAGTGATACCTTCTAGATGCTTTCTTCCACTTTGGCAATTCAAAATAGCCATAAACCTGGCTTAACTATCTCATAAAGCCAAGTTTATCATTGCTTTGCATTGGTAGAATTACAAGTAGCAGTTGTCATGCAGCTATGAGTTTGATCTGTGCCTTCTATACCTTTTTCTTTCACATTTTGTGATTTAAGGAAATAGAAATGTGTGTGGAACTCTACTGAAGAAATCTTGCATATGCCTCTACTAGCTGTTAAGTATTAATGCTTGAATTAATTATATATGAAAGTCCATATGTGACCACAGGATCACAGAATGGTAAGAATTAGAAGGAACCTCTGGAGATCATCTAATCCAACTCCCCTGCTAAATTAGGTTCACCTAGACCAGGTTGCACAGAATCAAGTCCAGTTAGATTTTTAATATCTCCAGAGAAGGAGACTCGATAGCCTCTCTTGGCAGCCTGTTCTAGTGCTCTGTCACCCTCAAAGTAAGGAAGTTTTCCTCAGTTGTTCTTCAGTGTTCCAGTTTGTGCCCATTGCCTCCTGTCCTGTTGCTGGGCACCACCAAAAAGAATCTGGCCCCATCCTCTTGACATCCACCCTTTAGACATTTATAAGCATTATAATATTCTCTCTCAGTCTTGTCTTCTCGAGGCTAAACAGAAACAGGTCTCAGTCTTTCCTTGTAAGAGATGCTCCAGTCCCCTCATCATCTGCACAGCCCTCCACTAGACTCTCTGGTAGTTCCCTCTCTCTCTTGAACTAGAGAGCCCAGAAATGGACACAGTATGTGGCCTCACTATGGACTATATGTGGCCTCACTAGGGCAGAGTAGAGGGGCTCAACCTGCTGGTCACATACTTCGTACTGCACCCTGGGATACCATTGGCCTTCTTGGCCACAAGAGCGCATTGCTAGCTCATGGTTAACTTGTCGTCCAGCAGGACTTCCAGGTCCTTCTCTGCAGAGCTGTTTTCCAGAAGGTCAATCCCTAACCTGTATGGGTGCATGGGGTTATTCCTCCCTGCAGGACCCTACACTTGCCTTTGCTGAACTTTGTGCTGTTACTCTCCACCCAGCTCTCCAGCCTGTCAAGGTCTTGCTGAATGGTGTATCAGCCATTCCTCCCAGCATTGTATCATCAGCAAACTTCCTAAGGGTACTCTCTGTCCCTTCATCCAGGTCATTGATGAATATGTTGAAGATGTTCACATAATGCTGACCACTGGGGAACACCACTAACTACAGGCCTCCAACTAGACTGTGCACCACTGATCACAACCCTCTGAGTTCCGTCATTCAGCCAGTTCTCAATCCACTCACAATTCTCAATCATTGTCTTCTCATCTAGCCCACGCTTCCTAAGAGTACCAATGAGGATGTTATGGGAGACAGTGTCTCTCAAAAGCCTCACTGAAGTTGAGGTAGACAACATCCACTGCTCTCTCCTCATCTACCCAGCTAGTCACACCATCATAGAAGGCTATCAGTTTGGTCAGCCATGATTTCCTCTTGGTAAATCTATACTGACCATTCCCAACACAGTTCTTTTCCTCCACATGTTTAGAGATAACATCCAGAATGAGTTGTACCGTCACCTTTCCGGGGATGGAGGTGGGGCTGACTGTCCTGTAGTTTCCTGTTTAATAATTTTCCTTGTTGAAGGCTGGAACAACACTGACTTTCCTCCAGTCCCTGGACATCTGTCCTGTTCTCCATGACTTTTCAAAAATGATAGAGAGTGGCCTAGCAATAGTATCTGTCAGTTCCCTCAGCACTTGTCAGTACATCCCATCAGGGCTCATGAATTTGTGGTGTCCAGCTTGCCTGATCTCTAATCCTATCCTTCTACATCAAAGAAAATCTTTGTTTCGCCAAACTTTCTCTTTTACCTCCAGGGACTGGGATTTCTGAGGGCAGTTGGAGCCCTGAGCACTCTGACAACATTCCTATATTCCTCCCAAGTGGTCAGACCCTTTTTCCACAGTCTGTAAACTTCCTTCTTCTAAATGAGTTTTTCCAGAAGCTCTTTGCTCATCCATGCAGGTCTCCTGCCTCCTTTGCTTGATTTCATACTCATAGGGATGCATAGATCTTGAGCTTGGAGCAAGTGGTGCTTGAATATTAACCAGGTCTCTTGGGCCCTCATTGATTTCCTCTTCCTGATCAGATGGCCTGTTGTAAACACCCGTAACTGTGTCTCACTTATTAGCCTGCCCCTTAATTCTTACCCATAAGCTCTCAACTAGTTCTTCATCTCCCTCTAGGCAGAGTCCAATATATTCAAGTTGCTCTCTCACATAAAAAGCAATTCAACCACCTCACCTTGCTGGCCTGTCTTTCCTAAAAATTATGTAGCTGTCCATGACAGCATTCCAGACACACCAGCTAGCCCACCATGTCTCTGTAATTGCACTGATTTTGTGGTCCTGTGACTGCACAAAGATCTCAATTTCTTCCTGCTTTATTATTATTTATTACATAGTGTGTTGTAATTCAGAGTGGGATTTCTATCTTCAAAATTTAGATATCTAAGTGTGAGCTCATCTCCCTGTGTTCTCTGAGTAGTGAGTGGAAAGGAAACAGGCACAGGTTGTTCCTATTATCTCTATTTTAGCTTGAGCTGAACTGCCTTTTAGAGTTGCCTATTACAGCAAACTTAAATTTATTCAGTCTTCAGTTTCTAATTTTTAGTATCTAAATTTCAGATTCTTATCCTATCTTATTTTCTTATTACTTGCATCTTACTGAACAGAAAGCCATTAAATGACCAGCACAAAGTCAGATCAACTACAAGGTCCTCTTGCAAGTGGAAATATTCTACATCACATAATTATTCTGTTTGCTCCTCTTTGTTCCTTACACATTTCATCTGTGGAAGAGGAATTCCTAGCCCCTTCATCTCAATTCGTTTCAGTCCGAGAAAAAGGCCAGCACTTCTATTCATAACAGGCTATAAGTCATAGCTGAGAATCAGTCAGTTGTACATATGGCATTCTTCCTAGATAGGTATGCTTCTTTAAAGCATTGAAATATCTATATTTAATATAGATACTATCCTTTTCCTCCCTCATCACATTTTTCCTTGAATGGTGACTTACATTCTCTTGCTTTAAAAGGAAAATATGAGTCTCTACCTTTTTTCAGTGGTAATATGATAAAAAATAGCTCTCATATCTTTTTAATAGTTATATTAATAACAGGATATAAAATAATTATCTAAATTCTCCTTATACATAGAGAGCTTTGTCATCATTAACAAAGAAAGTTTATTTCTACAAAGTACATTTTCTTTTAAATCCAATTTAATAGGAAAAAGTTGACATTTATTAAAGATCCTGTTGTTCTTTTGAGGCTAGGAAAGACCATACTAATAAAATTTTCATAAACTTCTAGGCAAGCTTACTTCCATATGTAAACCAGATGTATTATTTCTTATACTATAGATTTGTTCAGCTATTGCATGTAGACAAAAGATTAAACTAGCCAAATTACGTAGCATTTACTTTTGTTTCTTTTTCCAGTACATAAAGTAAAATTAGTCAAGAAAACAATATGTGCTCATTTAAGAAATCTTCCTCAGTTTCTTTAGTTTTCTGTAGAAAAGATGTTGCTAAAAAGAAATAAATCCTATAGACAGAACATACCCTTTGTTGCCTGAATGCAGTTGCTCCACTGGACTCAGTTATTAATCTTTTTATTGCTATACAAATATATATATATTTTTTCCCTCCAAGTTAATAAATAATAATAAAAAAAAATCAGAAATAAAAAATACTGTTGTCAGTCTCAGGGTGAATACTATTATATAGTTAGCTCTGAGAATGCTTTGGTACTCCACACTATGAGAATAATCTGGTTCCCAAGCCAGAAATGGCAGACCAGTTTGCATCCACAATGTTCGGTAATAGTACACTGTAGAATAGACTGACTGTGCTTTCCTCCATTGGCCCTTTCTTGGGCCCACCTAGCAAGATCCAGAGGCATAATTGCTTTTATATGAGATTTTACTTTACATATATATATATTTAGGAGGGGTTTTTTTGTTTGTTTAAAGTGTCTGAAATAATGCAGAGGCTTCCTAGAATAATGTTCTCTAATGAAGCAGAGCATGTGTTGTGCATTTTAGAGAATGATATGAGGGCATCTGGGAATGCTGGAGTGTGAAAGACCTGATGATTTGGGGTGACTGATCAAGCAGAGGTGCAAAACTCCCTTCCACTTCCTGGATATAGTCTGTGGAAAAGTCTTTTCCCAGAATAAGAAAAAAATCCATGATTCATCCAGAAGAAAATGAATTTGTTCGTTCCAAAAGAGACCCAGGAGTTAAATTATCTGTGTAATGGGGGTGATTTGGGGATTAGGATTTGAACCACAGGAAAGTGGAAGCATAAGTTATTTGCCTTTGTAGGAACAGCTGTTCCTCAGTCTCCACCCCAGGGAAGTAAATAAAGTTTAAATCCTCAAGGTTACAGGTCAAAAAGGAGCTCTAAGTAGAAAGAGGCATTTGCTGTTCCTATGCGTTAATTTTTATGCTTACGTTACTAACATTGGGCTTTGCCTATTTGATATTTTCCTTGCATTCCTTCTTCTTTCTTACAATTGTTTGTTTACTCTTCTTTTCTTCTCTGCTCATTACCCTGAAAATATGGTTTCCAGGTTGTGAAGAACTTCTTAAATGCAAGTTCTTACTCTAAATGGTCTCATGATAAGTTCTGAATTGAAAGCTGAGAAAAACCCACATTTGTCCATCCTTCCTGTGGCACCAAACATGCACAAGTCCAGTAAGTTGTAACACTTATCTTGATTATGTCAAGTACCTTTGATAAATACATGTATGATGTTGTTTGGTACATAGATTAAACAGTCACCTACATTTGCTAATGATGGTTCTATCAACTTGTGTTTCCCAAAACAGACTGCTTCCACAGCTGGCATATATCAGCATGGCTCCCTGGATATTCCTAGAATTACACAGATTGACAAGTGAGGATTCAGCCAAGTAAGACTGACATGCTGACTAAAAAAAAAACCCCAAAGCTGTTCATAAAAGTCTGTTATATTTAACTTGAATTAAAAATGAAGCTCAATATCGCAAAATTTCTGTCATCCAGAGCAGTTTTCTTTGAGGGGTGGTATATTGGCTGATCCTGGTTTGCCAGATGTCCTTATGTTTTATGACTCTTTCAACCACATTAACTGCTGGGTATTTAAACATTCACCAGGGCTAGAGAAAAAAGTGGATCCTCGGTGTTATAGTTAATCCATGTTCCATTTGTTTTCCTTCTACCAAGAAAATCAAATTATAATATCCAAAAAACAAGTCTAAATTTTTGTCTAAAGGGATCACCACATTTCAAATGTTATATCTCAGCGGGGAAAGGATTACCACTTTGTTTTTCTTACCCTAATTGGTGAAGCAGAATGTTCTAAGAAAACAACTATGTAAAATATCTCATTAGCCAGATACCCAAACACAATAAATTATTCTGTAATTCACTGAAGATTCAGTGAGTAATATGGCAGAAGATGATGCCAAGTTATGGAAACTTGAACAGGTTTTTTTGATTTTTTTGTTTGTTTGTTTTCCCCATGGGGAGTTGTGGAACATTTCTTATAAATAAGCCACTTAATACATCTCCTGTTAACTTTACTCTTATTTCTACTGAAATAGGTTGCAAATGAACAGATAGTATCAGCCATTCAACTATCAGACATAGCTGTATTGACTAAAATAAGCTGTGTTTATTAATTAGAAGAAACAACTTTTAAGGAATCTCATGGAAGTTTATTTTAGACCCATGTTGGAGCTCTGAGTGTTCAAAACTGGTAATATTTATATTCTTTTAAAAACATTAAATATAATGGTGACATGAGGTAATAAAAATCCATAGGAATGAACAATCTATGACTAATAAAAGGTGGCCTTATTCTTGAAGACATGTAATCCCCTAATTATCTACAAAACATTGGACGAGATGTTCATTATTTGAGTCTGTACCATTTGCCAGTGTGTTCTTGGCAGACCTTTTAGCAGTACCAGCAGGAAACAAGGAAATGAGCTGGAAAGCATTAAAAATAATACTCAAAATAATATTTAGGCATGTGATCCTCTTATGAACTTCACATTGAGCTATTAAAATGCATCCAATAACTGCATAACAAAGAGGTAACAGGCTGTACCAAGAAAAGGGGATTTTAATGTGGTCAAATAGCTTTGAAAGCATGGGTTCAGATTCCTTTTTCTTTATGGTTCATATATGAGCAGCACTCAGAAATATGCCTTTCTGAAGATCATCTCCTAGACTTGTCATTGGACAATCAGGCTGATTCTCTGTTGCATTGTAACTGAGGCAGTCTTTTATGAATTCGATAGCATTAAAAAACTTCTTTATTTTCCACAGCTGCATATGGATGCACTGTTAACTATCTAAGACACAGTAACGGGCAGTAACACAGTAACTCTTCACATCTTATGAAGATGTGGGGCACTTGTTAATCTTAGCAAAGCAGGCAGTTTTCACCATCTATTAGGTGATGTGCCATCTCTACGGATGTTACCTTTTCTCACCGCTCACTGAAGTAGCCCAGGAAGGGAGGAAGTCCCACTTGCCTGTGCCAAGGCCCTGGAGATCATTCTATTGCTCATAAAAACTTTTTATGAGCAAAAGAGAAAACACACCTTACATGAAAAGCCAAGAGGTTATTGCTAGGATAGTCAAAATCTTAACTGTCTGATTACAGAGTTGTTATTAGTCCAGATCTAAATATTGGAGAAAGTGGAAGGAGAAAGAAAATAAAACCCAAATATTATTATACAGAAATTTATTCTTACTACTATTAAAAAGAACACAGTCAAAATTATTACACACACACTTCCTATATTCTAACCCTTTTCTTGGTGTGATGTTCACTTTTCCTGCTCTTTGGAGTTCTAACATCATTGATAATTTTAGTCTAGTATGGGTGAGGTATTGTGAGTCAGAAGCACCTTGATTCCTCCACCAGGAAGACTATGATGTGGATGTTCTCTTCTTCCTTATTCTTGGATCCAATTTTTATGTTTGCTAACACCATTTTACATCTTGCTCTTTCTCCACTTGTCTGCAAATTAATGGTGAATCCAAATGTATTGTTCATGATGCAATTTACATAATCAGGTGCTCGTTCTCTTTTCTATGTTACCACTAAAGATAGTTTTGTCAGATCTGTGTTTTTTTAAGTGATCACTGGTGAGTAGTTTAGAGCTGTGGGATCTCCAGCATCAGTCTGTAGCCTGACTATTCATACCATGCCCGTACTCTTCTCCACTGCATTTTACATCCCTATTTCTCAAGGCACCTGCTTTCATACCATGCCTGTATTGCTTCATACATATTTTCGTTAGAGTCATAACAAGTTTCTCCTATGCAGAAAAGCTACTGGTTACTATCATCTGTATAAAGCTTTGGAAAAATCTGTATAAAGCTTTGCATAAAAAAATGCAAAAAAATCTAAATAAGGAGTAGCAACTCATCATTAGAAAAATTACAGTTACAGCTCAACCAAATGAATGCAGAGTTCCAGGTAAAACAAGAAAAGTTCAGAAAAAGCAAAACTGACAAATTTCAGTCCTGAGACCTTATAAACTCAGTACAAAGCCAGTGGCCTACTACCAGCAATGGCAATACACTTTCTTCTGGGTTGCAGGACAATATTGCTACAACTGCATTCAGACCTTTTAAGGAAGTCAATAGCATAAGACTGCCACCTCCAGCAAGCTGTTATTTCTTAGGTGCTGAAGCTTGCATCAATTTAATGTGTTAATTAAGCTTTTAAGCTAAGCTGAATGAATACAGCCCTTTATGCTCTCTTAGTGCCAATGTGACAACAACAGGAAATGAATAGCGAGGGATAAAAAAGACAAAATCTAAAGGATTATACAACAAACAAATAGCAGATTCTTTTCAGGACAGAGCTGGGATTTGGCTCTCTGTAAGGCTGAGATGCCTTGATTTCTCAGCTACTGGCCACAGGATAATTCCATCCTGCTGATTCGGTTTCTGGAAGAATAGGATTACAGCAAGATGGAATGAAAATATAACAGTGGGGCAAACTTAAAAGTATTTGCCTTCAGACTTTGCTATCTGAAGAAGTATCAGTAATTTGTAAAAAACACATTATTTGGTAACCCAGTGATTTTTCAGTCTCACAATACCTTAGTGAATGAACTAAGCAGGTTTTCTGACACCTATTTGGCATACATGCCGGTAAATGAAAGGCTAAATGTTTAGATGGTAGTTGGTAATTAAAGTCATGTATCTGTACTGTGAGCACACTGGAACCATGCCTCTGTGTTCAGGCTTTTTTCCTGGATGGATAGAGGCCCTCTCTTTACCAGTAGTGGCAGTAATGTATGGCATGCTCGGAGTATGGGCAAGTGGAATTTAGACACACCTGCTCAAGCCTCAGAGACAGCCTGTGCTTAACTTGTAAGGCTTAGGCATGGTTATGCAATAAAACTTACCTGCATTCCCACAAAGATGCTCAGAGAGACAGTGGTGAGAGGGGACCCCAAATAACACTCTGTAGTCTGCTCCCAGGCCTATCCCAGAAGCCATCAGCCACATATTAAGTTGAATAAAAGGAATAAAAATGTTCAAGTTTTTATAACAAAGCCCACTCTCCCTTTCATTGTTTTTCTAGAACTGGTGAAGAGGATTTTTAAATGAGTATACCTGTGTTCTGAAAACTACTCAAACTTTTATTCCTAGCTTACTAAATTCAGTACTGTAAACAAAAGGCAAAACAAAGGTAATGAATCAATATCAAAATAGCAAAAAACCTCCACAAAAAACCCTTACAAACAACAATAAATTTTGACTTCAGAATTAAAACTGATATAGCTTATGTTACCGACTCAAATAAAAAGAGGTAATCACAGTATTCAGTGTTGGTAGGGCCTCACCTTGAGTTCTGTGCGCAGTTCTGGGCCCCACAGTTTAAGAAAAATGTGAAGGTCCTTGAACGCATCCAGAGGAGGAGGGGAAGAAAGCTGGTGAAAGGGATGGAAGGAATGTCCTATGAGGAGCAACGAAGGTCTTCGGGCTTATCTAGTTTGCAGGAAAGGAGACTGAGGAGTAACCTCATTGCTCTCTACAGCTTCCTGAGGAGAGGAAGTGGAGAGGGAGGTGCTCAGCTCTTCTCCCTGGTACCCAATGCCAGAAGATAGGGGAATAGTCCAAAGCTGCATCAAGTTAGGTTTAGACTGTACATTAGGAAGCATTTATTTACTGAAAGGGTGGTGAAACACTGGAACAGGCTTTCTGGAGAGATGGTTGATGCCCCAAGCCTGTCAGTATTTAACAGGCGTTTGGACAATGCCCTTAATATCATGCTTTAACTCTTGGCCCTGAATTGGTCAGGCAGTTGGACTAGGTGGACATTGTATGACCTTCCAACTGAAATAGTCTATTCTATTCTAATGGATAATTTCAGGAAAACATTTTGACTTTCATTTACACTTAAGTGTTGGAAGGACATATGAGGAAAGAGATAAGGCCTTCAAAAGGACAAAACCAGCATTTATTTTCACTTAGAAGTTCTTCAATAACGTACAACAGGTTAACTGTCCCATCTTATAAACAGGAATAATTTCTATTGTCTCTTCTATGCAGGCTTTTTCTTTCAATGCTAAAGATACTGAAGGATGTTGCGTTGACTTCAGTGGGTTGAGGATCAACCAGAGTGCATCCAGGAATTTCTAATGCCTTTTTTTTTACAGTGGAAATTGCCCTTTGAATAGTTAGGTCACAACTGTTTGGGGCATTTTCTTTTCTTTTGCTCTTTTTTTATAAGCTATATTATTTACTTTCTTTCTTTGTTACAGCTTTCTTTTCTCACTGCTGCTACTTACTTGTCAGTGCAATGTAGGTCTGAGTAAAGCAGTGTATTCTTTTATCAGTTTCTCCGAAGGTGGCTATTAGTCAGAGGTAATCCTATTTATTCTAATAGATATCACTTGACAAATCTCTTCCTTCAGTGAATTTGATTTTGCTTTCTTCAATATGCAGCTAATGACAAGTGCTGTCAATATCAAGTTGCTAGTTTCAATCCATTATGGTTTTTACATATTAGGAGCTTTTTGTAATTTGTTCTATCATTTATATTTGTGCACTTTTTTTACGAAGTACTTTAGCAAGTGAACAGCAATGTAGACACCAACAGAGCAAAAAGCCATACTCCAAAACACAGTGAATAATAAATGAAATGTGTTTGATTATGTGTGAATTACTTCTTATATTACCCAGAAATCACTGTTAGTCTGTAATCACTGTTACAGTTATCAGTGTGAACAAAGGAAACATGCAAGAGGAGATCACAAGGCATGTATATGTTCCAACTTTTCCTATAAAAATCACAGTGGGAAATACTGTGGAAAGCCTTCACTTCGAATTTATAGGTCTCTAATGAAATAGTATTCTGCTTATCTAACCTCCAAAACAGAGCAGATAAGAAGTATTCTTAACTTTGCACTGATTTTACATCAGTAAGAACCTGTTAGCTTAGGTTCTTAAGAAACTTAGGTTGTAGCTAATATAGTCACGTGTCCCTGACATACATCCCACTAGTTTTCAGGAATCAACAAATGAACTTTAGAAAACCTCAATTTCTCTAAAGAATGTATAACTTAATTGTCTGAATGTATGCTTAATGAAACACTTGTGTATGCTTCATAAATTCAAGATACATACATATATATATAAACACATCAGTTTCAAAGCTTCCAGTCTCTAACGTTGTGCTAATTCACAAAAAGTCCTAACTGAGAGGAGATTGGATCTTTCTGCACACCTGAACCCCATGATCTAAAGGTTCCCAACTCCCTATTTCCTAGTCAGACAATATTTATTGACTCATCTTCCTTTCACATACATATGATAGAAGAACATGAGAAAATTAAGCTTGTATGTTATAAATTACAACATAATTCAGAATCTTCTGAGGTTGCAGTTAAATTTATCTCTGGCAAAACTGAAGGTGTGTGGCTTTCTATACCAAAGTACAGAGAGCATCCTTCAGCAGTTTTAGAGATAAAGACTTATTTCCACACAAAAAGCTTTCTTGGTTGCTTGGATAAATCCTCCATTTAGTTAAAAACCCCAGATTTTAATAATAATGCCTAACTTGACAAAAAATGCTTTAAATTATGGGAAACAATGTTTTCTAAAACAGAAAAGGTTTCCCAAAATCAAAACCTTTGAAAATAAGTTCTAGAGGGCTCACATAATGCTTACAGTCCTCTCACCCGTAACACGACTTCCTCACACGCTTAAATATTCTGACACTCCTACCCTCTCCTGCCAGCAAATAGGAAACTTGTATTATTTTTATCTGTCAAGTCTACATTTAACTTTCTCCTTTTATAAAATGCTTGCACCTGTTTCTGCAAAATTGAAGTTTTTGATAACAGTGATTGGATTTAAGGAGAAAACTGACCTGTGAAAGGATGAGTAATTGCCTCTTAATGGAAAAGAAGATTGTGGCATTGCTCTTTCCCCATAAAAATCAATATTCAAACAAACAAACCTGTTCAATCTGAAAGTAGAACTTTGATCAAGAATTTATATGACTGGATTCATTGGGATTATTGGAAGCTTTCGGAAGACATATTTGGCTTCTTTGTAGAATACTGTAGACATTAATAGAAGAAAAATATTTGCGTATAAAACAATGCTGTGATTCTTCATGTTGTTTGGAAGAGAAAATTAGAATTCTACACCATTCTGTTGCATAAGTTACTTCACCTGACTGTACCATATTTCCTGTTACAAACGCCTTTTGCTCTCTCCTAGCCGTTTCATGTGGCTCGTTTATCAAAGGCAGAAGTCCCAACAAGGCACTGAGACTGGAGGATGGAACAAGAACCAAACACTATGGTACTGCTTTGAATTGCAATAGGCCTACTTTCAGTTATGTCAAAACATTGCGCCAATTGTCTGGAAACTGAAGAATTTGTTTTTCATGACTTTTTGGAGGTTTTTTACTTCTGGTACAGAAAGCCAAATTTAAAAATAAAACTGTTTTCTAAAAAAACTCAAAGAACAAGAAAGCATCTTTCTAATGAAACAGATTGGGATATTTCAGATTCTCTTGATTTAAAAAATGTAAACCTTGTTATCACATTTAATAGAAATACAATATAATTTCTCACTGAACAAAATATACTGACAAAATGGATGTATATTTTATACTTATGGGAAGCACAATTTTTTTTTTTGCTCTGGAAAGCACTCATTTTCCTATATATAAGCAGTAACTAGAGGGTGACAGTCCATTAAATCCCAGTGACAAGTTACTACTACAGTAGGACAGGAATACGACAGTAAAAGTTGATTATAGTTGAGAAAAAAAGAACAGTTTCTCTGTAAAAAGGAATAAAATAATCATATTGTACTGAAATTGTCATAGCTACCACGAAGACGGAGAGAAAAGCAAGAACTCCAGACAGGGCGAAAATTTTACCAAAGGAACTTAATTCTAAGTAGGTGGAAGATTAGTTTGAAATAGCATTTATAGGTTTTAGTTTTGTCTGGGGGTTTGGGTTTTGATTGGTTTGGTGGGGTTTTTTGTTTTTTTTTTTTTCTTTGTTTGTTTGTTTTTGAGGAGGGGGGTGGTTTTTTGTTTGTTTTGTTTTATTTTTTCTTGAGGGAAAGGTTATCTGCAAAGACTTTTGGGAATATCAGCTGCATAAAGCCTGAAGTGATTGTATATTCAGTGCAGCTGAAGAAGGGTTGTTTGAAGAGTGACCAGTCATTTAAGTCATAGAGATGCTAAAATTTCCAGCAAATCTCAGAGAAACAAGATTGTAATAAAAATGTTTTGAGACCTGAAGTACAGAACTAGATACTAAACTTTCAGTATGTAGCTCAGCCAAAGGACACATAAAACTAGAAGCCATTAAAAAAAAAAAAAAAGAAATTTGAAAAGACACAAACCTTGTCTCTTCCTTCATTCTTTGATTTCTTTCTAGTAAGACACAGAGTCCTGAAACTTCCTTCTAGTAATATTTCTATATTTCTGGTATATTTCTTTAGAATATAATAATGCTTTGCACTTGCCTTTCTCTTCTGTCACACAGATCTCAAGCGCTTTACAAAGATGAAGAATCCTAAGTGGCTCCACTCTACAAGAAGTGCACTGCAGTTAACTATGCTGCCTTTCAGTCTTCTTGTGGAATGAGCTGAAAATCTGCATGTGACTGATTCCCACGTGTTATGTGTGTTTTCAGATTGTTGTATGATTGTTTGTAGGAAAGATTGCCTATTGCTGTTCTATTCCACGTCCCCAGGCCCCCTTCAGAAATGGAAAGGCTATTTCTCAGCAGAGTTCTGGGATTAACTATTTTAATACAACAGCAGAAATACAATAAAACAAAAATAACCAGCTACAGGGGAAAAGTGTGATGTTTGAGATAAAAAGTCGACATTTTGCTGCTCTTTTTCAGTTCCTTTCTTAGGGCCATCCTCAGTTTTCAAATAATTTCATTTTTTATATCTGAGTGAACCCTATACATGGAACAGAAGGGAAAATCTGTCTGTTTTCAGTTATTATAGAGATTTGTTGGCTTATTTTTTACATTAATAATGTTGCTAGTCTGTACTAGTGTATATACATCTGAAAATGTTACAGTGCAACCTGGAATATATAAATTGTTTCACAAATCATGTAACATTAAAGTCTTCATATGGCAAGTTTTCAGATGACAGAGAAACTTTAAAAGAAAATCTCAAGTAATTTAGATTTTGCAGTGGTAGATCCTGAAGGTTAAAAATGCCTCTATTTTTGTTCCTATAGGAGTCTGAAGTGTTCTTTCTACAGCACTTGGTAAGTATCAGCTGTCTTAGTAAACTACCACTGAGTTTGATGAATACAATTGATTTTTAAAGATGTGATGAAGTAAAAAGCTCAACACTTTCAGAAAGACTCTAAATTCTAAAATAAAAAAGGTATTAATTAATATAATCCCATATAAGCAGCTTTTTCTTGACTAATTTGCTTTTTTTGCCTTCATCAAGATGGAATTAATTTAATTTGAAATGATTTAGCAGTGGTTTTTTGCTATACAGAGCTTGACTATTAATCAAGCCCAACTGTTTGAAGAGATATTTTCAGAAAAAAGAACCGTTATTCAGTTTTGAAAAAATATTTTGATCTTGTGTTTTATTATGCTTTTTCCACTTTTCATATAATGAAAAAAGAAAAGCTGGTTTTTTCAGTTATTCTGTGAAAATATATTTTTCCTCTAATCATTCCAAAGAGAAACAATGCCCTTCCAAAGAGAAATAGTGCCTTCTCCTGCAATCCCCGCTCCC